>NW_020448975.1:0-110051 GCF_003343035.1 Apteryx rowi
ATGCCTGGATGCAATCCTGTGCAATGTGCTCTAGGTGACCCTGCTTGAGCAGGGGGGTTGGACTAGATGATCTCCAGAGGTTCCTTCCAACCTCAGCGATTCTGTGATTCTGTGATTCTGTGATTCTTAACCGAATGATAAATTGCGAGCCTTTTGCTTCCATGACACAGGCTCAGAGAGCATTGTGTGATCACCATTGTTTTTCTGATTTATTTTTCATGCTTACTGGTGCCCATATAAAATCTCTCTCTATTTATGCTCAGGCTTCCTCAATTTTTTTCATCGATTATATAGTGCAACAATCAGATCGGCAATTAATGTAAACATATATCATGGATGCGATGTGAATTACATTTTAATTCTCTGTGTCCATCTCATCTGTCATCTGAGTCTGTGCATTTGCCATAGCCATGTTCTCCATCAGCAGGGCTCCAGAGAGCAGTTTGCACAAGGCCCAGGTCTATACAGTTTATTACACAGATAAATGTTAACATCTTCTGTTTTCACCCCAAGTTTTTGAAGCAGTATGCTGTGCAGGGAAAAGTGTGCATACTTGTTGTTCTACACCTATATTGTGGCTGAAGTCTATCCTCAGGTACTAGTAATACACAGGGGGTTGTTTTCACCCAAATCCCTGTGCCTTGTGTTTCTTGTTAACTCTTTGGATAGGTCTTCAGCAGCACCAGGAAGCCTAGCTTTCACCACTGAACAGGCACAAGGAATTTGTGGAATTCTGATTATTTGAATATCAAACTATGGAGCTTAGCCAAAGTCCACTGAACTTAACTGAGAGCCTGATGTGGGCTAAAGTAAGATTTGATTCCAGCTCAAGAGTGAAGACCTCTGCCCTGAACACTGTGAAATCTGAATTGGTCAGATTCAGAAATGCCAGAATAAGAAAAACAGAGTGGAATACAAGTATGCGGCTACAAACATAGCGGCCTACATGAGGTCCTCTCTATGCTAGTGAGAAACTGAGCTAGACAGTCTTCTCTTAAGCCATAGTCTTGCTGGGCAGTAGGAGTAATTGGATGGCTTCTGTTCCTTAACAAAGAGACTGAACACCTTTGATTTCTTTCTGAGAGCCATCAGTTTAACCAGTTTTTAATCCATTTAATATGTGCTTCAGCAGCTCAGTTAAATGTTTTTAATCAGAATGTCATATCGTATCAAGTAAAAGAATCTGCAGAAATCTAAGTGTATTATGTCAGCTGTCACTTTTTATTAACCAAGCTTGTCAAAAATGATAGCAATATATCACTGTTAAACGCTAACATTTAAAAATTTACATTTAACAATGATGTTACTGTTTTCATTAAATCATGTTTTTAGTGTTCATTATACTTACATTATATGCTGTACTTACATCAGTTCTTCAACAATAAAATATATGCCATGTTCAAGGTTTCCCATGATTTTGCTTTGGATCAATGACAGGCTAACAAGCCTGAAGTCAGCCACATAATACCTTTTACTCTTTGGAGAGTTTGTCCACCATTAACACTTTATCTGTTCATATGCAGGCATCAGTCACTGTGCAGCATCAAACACAGAGTACTACCATGAAAAGTGTGTGTTGGTGAAGATTATCTGCTTCTGCATCCAAAACTCCACTGTACCAAAAGCACCTACAAGTGCTACTGAAGATATAGCAAAGGTAAACACAGCGTAGCCTCTAAATTTTGAAGCAGCCTCTGGCTCTGAAATCCTGCAGTTACCATGAGCATCCATCAGTGAAGTTCAATGTATGTATACATTGGTTAATATTTACAGAGTGTTTTGAATATACAAACTATTGAAGTCCTTAACGGTATTCAGCCTTACATAATGTTGATGGTTTAGTACAGCCACTCAGAACTATAGGCCACCTGAGGCAATATAAAACCTCAGTGAGCAAGAGTGTAACTCTAGCTCAAAGCTGATGTTCTAGTGTGACAGACAGGGTCCTGGTTTATTGAAAAAAACAGAAATAACTTGTAATTAGCTGGCCATTTATGAAACATTGTAATGTCTAAGTTGTGGCATAGTTACAAGAAAAGGACATGCAATGACACTGAGCAATTGAATCAAATATGCTATAAAATAACAGTCCAAAAATAGTAAATGTTATAATGAATTATTAAAGTTGCTTATTTTAACATTTTATTTACTGAATTTTGCATTATTAAAATTATAAATCATCAGCTCACATTGTGCTGTCATTGAATCTAGCCTCCTTGAGATTTGCTTTGTTCCCATTCACTCTGCCCAGTTGGTTAACATGATCTCATCTGCTGACCTTTTTCTCCTTACACCCTTATGATTCATAACACTGACTCCCTTTTGCCCATTCCTTCTCATTTGAAATTTCTTGGCTGTGCCTGCAAAGCTTTGCAAAGCTCCATCACACCACGAATCTCTGATCAAGTGTCTTCCCACATGCAACACCTCTTGTCCTCCTTGTCCCAGAGTGCTACATAACTGCCTTCTTTCATTTAATTTTATCCCTGGCGCTCGTCTTTCCTGCAATACTCAAACCATAAAAAAAATTAAAATTGCTTGGTAAAATAAAATCCCTTGTGAGATGCCCAGCATATGCCATCTTTCTTGTGACTGTTTTCATGCTGTATAAATTTTTGTATACTTTTTGCTATAATATCTAGCAAAATTTCATGTACAGGTCAACCAGTGGATTCTTTAGCCTGGTACAGACTAGAGACTACTCCTGCAACATGCCCCAAATGGGCCAAAGCCTTGACACATTCCTTAAAGTGAGTATCCCAATAGGAAAGAATCTGTAATGCTAAAAATGGAACATTTTAGACAGAAAATATTTTAGGCAGGATGAAAGCACAAAAGTATATGAACAACTGTACCTACCCCCTTCCTAGGAAAAGCCTGGGTCGTTCCATCCCATCCAAGTAATAACGCTGGCCCAGCTGCCAGACGGCACCCTGGTCTGCTCCTGCATGCTGTGTCTCTCTCCCTCACCCTGCCCTCTTTGATGCCCACCTACAGGCTTTCACATGAAGCGTAACAAAGTAAACACACAAAAAGAAGCATCCATTACAATTTCAGAGAGAGGCTAAGAGGGTAGGTCCCACTGACGGTCCCAAATCATCTTTAACATGGTCTGTGTCCTTCTTTGGGGGAAAAGAAACGTGATAAGGCTAATTCCTTCTGGGACAATGCCACAGTACATATCATCCAGGCAGCAACAGTGTAAGCAGGGTCTGTCTTCTTTTGTGGCTTGCATGCTTTATATTCAAAGCTGCCTATTTATAACATTTCTCATGTGAATGCTTAAATAGCAACTGCCATTTTCAAAATAACACTTATCTGTTGTGGTGAAATCTTTTTATTTTTAAAACTACCTATCCTGCAAATGCAGTCACAGTGCTGGCACTGACTGCTGCAATTTGACTCTAGTCTCATTAGCAACAGTGTTTTGCCATTATACCTGAATTGCCTTTTTCTCTCTGAAACCTCTCCCAACAGATGAGCTCTTGGATATTTTCAGAATGTCAGTTCAGTGGCTTGTTAATTTTGAGAACATCAGTAATACCTGCCTAATGTCTGAGTATGGATCCTGAGTCTCTGGTACCTAAGCACCTCACTATCCTTGCATATCCCTAGAGCACACCTGCAAGGGAGGAGAGCACACTTAGGAAGCTGAGGATGGAGAGGCTGCAGTTTTGATCGTTCAGAGTTAGGCACTTGTTTAGCTTTAGATACAGGTCTATAACTAACTAATAGGTAATTGTTAATAACTAACTAATAGTTAAAAATAGTGCCCTTAAACCATTAAACCTACTACCTGTCACTATCTGTACTGGAGCTACTCACCCTGCTGAGGGGTGACCTGGCAGCACGCGTGGGGTGTGGAGGGTGAGCTTCACCCCGTGCTAGTGTGGATGTTCAAGGGCTGTGTTTGTTCAGCTGGAGAAGAGAAGATGAAGGGGGGACACGACAGCTGTCTTCAGTGACCTGACAGGGTGAAGGGAAGGCAGTCAGAATCCTCCTGGAGGTGGACAGTGACAGGACAAGAGGAAACCCTCACATCCTGCAGCGAGGGAAAATCTGGTAGATGCACACAAATTTTTCACCAAGAGTGTGGTTAAGCACTGGGAAAGGTTGCCCAGAGGGTTTGACTGGACAAGGTCCTGAGCAGCCCAATCTAACTTGGGAGCTGGTGCTGCTTTGAGTAGAGGGCTGGACCAGGTGAGCTCTGGAGGTCCCATCCAACCTAAATTATGCCTTGACATTAGAGATGTCAAGGACAACAAGAAGGGCTTCTTCAAATACATCAGTAGCAAGAGGAAGACTAGGGAAAATGTGGGCCCTTTGCTGAATGGGGTGGGTGCCCTGGTGACGAAGGATGCAGAGAAGGCAGAGTTACTGAATGCCTTCTTTGCTTCAGTCTTTACTGCTCAGGCCAGCCCTCAGGAACCCCAGATCGTGGAGGCAAGAGAGAAAGTCTGGAGAGAGGAAGACTTTCCCTTGGTCGAGGAGGATCGGGTTAGAGATCATTTAAGCAAACTTGACACCCACAAATCCATGGGCCCTGATGGGATGCACCCACGAGTGCTGAGGGAGCTGGCGGATGTCATTGCTAAGCCACTCTCCATCATCTTTGAAAGGTCATGGAGAACAGGAGAGGTGCCTGAGGACTGGAAGAAAGCCAGCATCACCCCAGTCTTCAAAAAGGGCAAGAAGGAGGACCCAGGGAACTACAGGCCAGTCAGCCTCACCTCCATCCCTGGAAAGGTGATGGAGCAGCTCATCCTGGAGGCCATCTCCAAGCACGTGGAGGACAAGAAGGTGATCAGGAGTAGTCAGCATGGCTTCACCAAGGGGAAATCATGCCTAACCAATCTGATAGCCTTCTATGATGGAATGACTGGCTGGGTAGATGAGGGGAGAGCAGTGGATGTTGTCTACCTAGACTTCAGCAAGGCTTTTGACACTGTCTCCCATAACATCCTCACAGACAAGCTCAGGAAGTGTGGTTTAGATGAGTGGACAGTGAGGTGGACTGAGAACTGGCTGAATGGCAGAGCTCAGAGGGTTGTGATCAGCGGCGCAGAGTCTRGTTGGAGGCCTGTAGCTAGCGGTGTCCCCCAGGGGTCAGTACTGGGTCCAGTCTTGTTCAACTTCTTCATCAATGACCTGGATGAAGGCACAGAGTGCACCCTCAGCAAGTTTGCTGATGATACAAAACTGGGAGGAGTGGCCGATACACCAGGGGGCTGTGCTGCCATTCAGAGAGACCTGGACAGGCTGGAGAGGTGGGTGGAGAGGAACCTCATGAAGTTCAACAAAGGCAAGTGCAGGGTCCTGCACCTAGGGAGGAATAACCCCATGCACCAGTACAGGTTGTGGGTTGACCTGCTGCAAAGCAGCTCTGCGGAGAAGGACCTGGGAGTGCTGGTGGACACCAAGTTAAGCATGAGGCAGCAATGTGCCCTTGTGGCCAAGAAGGCCAATGGTATGCTGGGCTGCATCAGGAAGAGTGTTGCCAGCAGGTCGAGGGAGGTGATCCTCCCCCTCTACTCAGCCCTGGTGAGGCCCCATCTGGAGTACTGCGTCCAGTTCTGGGCTCCCCAGTACAAGAGGGATGTGGCACTACTGGAGCAAGTCCAGCAAAGGGCCACAAAGATGATTAGGGGACTGGAGCATCTCTCTTATGAGGAAAGGCTGAGAGAGCTGGGCCTGTTTAGCCTGGAGAGGAGAAGGCTGAGAGGAGATCTTATCAACGTGTACAAGTATCTGAAGGGAGGGTGTCGATCGGATGGGACCAGACTCTTTTCAGTGGTGCCCAGCAACAGGACGCGAGGCAATGGGCACAAACTGAAACACAGACACTTCCATCTGAACATGAGGAAAAACTTCTTCACTGTGAGGGTGACAGAGCACTGGAAGAGGTTGCCCAGAGAGGTGGTGGAGTCTCCTTCTCTGGAGATATTCAAAACATGCCTGGATGCAATCCTGTGCAATGTGCTCTAGGTGACCCTGCTTGAGCAGGGGGGTTGGACTAGATGATCTCCAGAGGTTCCTTCCAACCTCAACCATTCTGTGATTCTGTGATTCTGTGATTTCTCAAAGAAGGGGGGTAAGTCATGTCTTGAAAGTGTTTGAGAAGCCATGCCGTTCTCTCCAGCGACCATGAAGGGGAGCTGGGGGTGACCTGTTCAGCTGTAGGTGTTTTCTCAGTAATCATCTGAAGTTTGGTGATGTGGATGTCCCCCCATACTGCAGAAGCTTGGTGGCTACCATGCTTGGACTTACCAAGCTACTTGCCCTTGTGCCTTCAAGGCATTTTAAGAATGAATATTAGCTTCCTTAATATTTACTGAACTCTTTTTAAAGACAGATCAAGTGTCATGCATACATTTCTGGGTTATTTTTATAAATGGGGATGTGTTTGATGTACAGCAAATCTTTATCTATTTATTTATCTATTTATTTGTTTGTTTGTTTGCTCGTTTGTTTCCTTGTTTGTTTATTTTCCTTTTTCTAAAAATGATTCTTTTTCTGGTGGGCTTGAATTCTCTTTGTCATTAAAAGCAAATCCAGGAGATCAGGTAATCATTCCCAGGTTGTTTCCATTTCATGCTAAAGATCAGGGAGAGTACTAAGATAGAGTACAATTTAATACTGCTGCCAGTTTCTTCAGGTTTCCCTATAGACTTGTCTATAGTCTAAATGTTCTCTTGCAAATGCTTCCCTGAAAGGTTAATCAAAATAATGTCAGTGTCTATTTTCTTTTTTTGGTCCAGCTCTCTCTGCCAAAGCAGTAAGTGTTATTTGGAAAAGCCGAGATATGTTTCCAAATGTAATACCTAGCACCAAGGCTTTCTGTATCAGTTGCGTCTGACAGTAATAGGAAGATGACTTGCAGATGCTGGCCTCTGTGATGTACTCAGTTAACTTGGCACAATCTTATTCTGGTAGGATTCCACTCTTGGTGGAAAGCTTGCAAAATCTGTCAGCCTAGATGGATGCTCAGTGCTGAATAAGCTTTGTTTACTATTTGTCTGTTTGCTAGAAACAAATTGAATGGCTCTTTGATCACCTTCTGGCCAAAAGGCAGTGCTGCAGAGAAGCTTTTCTGTGCAAAGATCATCTGGAATCTTATTTAATATATTCTGAAACATGCAGAAGCAAAAATGAAGGTTGATATTCACAGATATTTAAAAGCATGTGAAATCTGGTTGATATGAGTGTCCCAAAGACTTCTAGCTGAGCTGGACCAATGCCTTCTGCTCCTTTTGTTTCCAAGATTATTTTTTTGCACAGCCTCAACCAGTCCTCTTGACAGACTGTAAATCCAAGAAAGTTCTCTTTATAATATTTGGAATTAAGCACTGCTAAGATATTTTCTTAACATCTGTCTGCTTCAGTTTAGGGAACAGAAATTGATTCATCTGAGGAAGTGGCTGGCATCTGACATAAAGAAAAGCTGAATTACAGCCAGCATCAGAATCATAAAAATGCACTATTTTCTTCAGAGGAAAGAATTTTGTCATTACCCATGACTAAAACTGCTTTTGTTGACAGAAATGGAGGACAGCGCATTATCTTATCTCAACATCCAGTTTACCAGGTCATACACTGGCAGAGTGTCCTGATCACATGCCTGATGCTGCATCTTTGAAAATGGGGTATGGGGTATCCCCCCACATCGCAATGGGTAGCATGCGTAGGTAACTCACCCTATGATACCACTTTGTCCTTCCATTCATTCCACCTTGAAAGGGCTCCAACTTCAAGGAGATGGCTGCCTAGAAACACCAGCAATCTCTGCCACACTGGCTCTCACTAGCCCTGCCCTAGACCCCTCAGTGAAGGGGTCTGGATAAAAGAGTTGCCATCACAAAAAGACCATCACGTGATAATTGTGTGGTCAGGAGCAAAATAAGCCAGAACTGCCCAAGCTCTGTGTTCTTGAGAAGGGTAATGTTTTAGGGCATTTTTTTTTTTGGTGAACAGGGCAGAGCATTGATTTCCTCTCTAGTAGAACAGTCATAAGAGAAATCTCTGGAGGTGACACAGCCTGGGCTTTTGTAAAATATTAATCTCTCCTGAATGTTTCTGGATTATTTTAAGAGTTTTGTTTTCTGACTAATTGGTGCTGAGGCTTTACTAAGTAATGCTGTAAATAATTAAATAAAAAAAAGAGTAGGAAGAGTCATTTCTCTTCTAACTTTTTGAGCTTTACCATCTCAGAAGGTGCCTCAAGTAACTTTTTTCTCTCTGCAAGTTGTTTATATCTCCTGGGAAAAAATCTTAACAGAAGAAAAACAATTAGATGGTTCTAGCAAAGTCATCATGAAAACTGCTGCCTTCTCCGGATCCTGCGAGAGCAAATGTGCAGCTGAGCCTGCTAATGTGGACGGATGCTTGAAAAGCATCTTTAGCACACGTGATAAAAAATTAAAGACTGTGTTGATTCAATAGCTCAAACTTCTGTTCAAAGGCATTTATTAATTATTATACCACAGTTAAAAGATATTTGGAAGTGATAGGCTAATAGCTTTATTCTAGAAATAATAAACCTACAGGTACATGTACTTCAGGCCATGTTGATCTCAGAGGAACTTACTCTTTCTGGTTTCAGCTAGTTACATCTACCTTTGGTCCTGGTACTACCTGGCTTGCATACAGCCTTATATCCAAAAACTTGTATGAATGTCAGAGATTTTTCCAAATCTCTTCAGAAAGATTTGAAGGTATCAGGGATTTAAAGAAATTACTACTACTAGAAATGTATCAGACTGTGTGGTAAAGATGTGTTTGCGATGATTCATTATGTGTTTACAGTAGCAACAAAGGTTCAGGAGAAAGGATTAGGGACCTTTGCTCATACATTTAATGGTTCATTAGACTGTAAAACACAGGGATCATAACCTATTTGCATATTCATTTTCAGGTGTTCTCTAAGAAATAGTCTAAAGATTTGAGGAAGGAGTACAACAATTCACTGAGTGGTTTCAGATAGTTTGAACTTTTTTTTAACAACGAGTGCCTGAGGGCCTGTTTTTTTTTACTGCTGTTAGGCATATCAGTGAAGTTCAGTCTTGTAGTCAATGCCGTGTACTTTTGGAAATACTTTGGAGACATCCAAAGATGGATACCTCTTAGGTCCCTAGACCCTTCTGATGACCTTCTGCACCAGCTGAATTTCTTACATGAGCATTATACTTCCATTATTACATTTCCATTTTAAGTTGACATAATGCTAGATATGCAATTGCTCAAACCAAGGGCCTTCCACCCTGATATTATGTTAAGTGTCCTGAAGATATTATAGTGGGTTAAAATAAATCTTACTCTTTGTAAAATAATACAGCTGCTTCCATACAGTCTGTATGTTCAGCTGTGAAGAACCCAGAAAGAAAGAACGTCTGTAGTAACACCTTATTCATCCACATCCCTTATAAGCGCTCTAAAAAAAAAAAAAAAAATCAAAACAAATCTGTACTGCTATTTTCCCAGACATTTCAGGGAAGTTATAGTAATAGATGACATATTTGGATGTCCCACAATGCTGTTTGCAACATTGTCCAAATATGCTACCATATATGTGCCACCACACACTAAGAAAAGGGTACAATACATTCTCAAGTTATTGAACCTGAATCATTGAGCCTGAGCTGGGGTAAGGCGATGCAGTCTTGCAGTGTGCTTGGTGCCTCCTTAAATGGTAGTGCACAACGGGAAGTACTGCTGGAGTCTATGAGCACAGTGCAGGTGACACTCAGCATTTTGCAGGATGAATCCGCTTTGAAATGAACTGACCTTCTCAGATGGTGCACTAGTCTTGCCTTCTACGTGGAGTTATTTTATCACTAACTTCCCAAATAAACTATTTCCCTTAGGAACTTCATGTTATTAAAAATTTGAGAACTGGTGAGTTTCTACTCTAATTAAGAAAATGTGAATAAATAGAAGAGACACAGTGTAAAGTGAAGGGTCAAATACATGCTGTTTAAAACTCTCTTATCAGAAAGCAGGGCCAGATTCACAGCTGTTGTAAATCACTGACTTCCCTGTTAATGATCTGAAACTAGTTTGTTGCAAAGTGCCCTGTGACATCCTTGTAATGGATGCTGTATGACAGTACTCTTTTATTGTGCAGTAACTGAAGGTTTTGTTGCAATAAGGGATAAATCCATAAGGCTGTGTTCCTGCATAGGAAGCATAACCTTTGAATGATAGCTTCATAAACAAACCATTATGACCATGAGTGAGAAGATTTGGGAAATCAGATACAGTGGATCTGTAATTTGTAGGCAATAGAATTATGCTGACCCAAATTCCAGTCTGGCAGAAATGGATGCAGCTGTCTTGAAGACACCATGGTCACCACTGACCTTATAAAAATCAAAGTAGGGACACACAGATTGGGCTTCTTTAATGCAAAACTGAATTTTGTCCTCTGTTTTCCATGGTTTTGCATCAGGATCATTTCAGAAAACAGTAACCTATAGGTGGCATTCAAGGATAGCAAATTACTCTGATTTTGCACACGTATAGTGCTGCCACAGTTGGTCACATAGGAATGCTATGGATTTGCTCAGTTTAACAAACTGTAAGGATTAGTCTTGTCCTCACCAGGACAGATTTTCCAGAAGGCTGGACGTTCTTGCAACATGAGCTCGGGGCCACCACGGCACGGCTCCCTCCACGCTGTGCAGAGAGTGGTGCATGGCATCGGCTGTGCTCCCACCAAATCCACATTCCCCTGTAGTGACCACTGTCTGTCTTGTCCATGTGCCAGCTGGTGTGGTGTAGCACAGGCAGCTGTGCGATCGGGGCCTGGCATGAGTCGTATTGGTGGTGCAGGCGTATCCGCTGTGAGCAGCCTCTCATTTAGATCCTACTTGCAGAGGCTTTGCCACTGGAGAGAGAGACCACTCTCTGAGAAGCTGATCAGAAATAAAAGTGCTTGATTGCCATAAGGAAGGTAATAACAGTATCTCTGCTCTTTTATAAGCATTAGCGCAACAAGGCTTGAGAATACATGTGAAAGAGGAGGAAATAGGAGTCCCTGGAAAGACAGAGGAGCAGCCCAGGTCTGTGGTGGGGCAACGGGAGCAGGGTGCTCACCTGCAGGTGAGGAGGTCCACAGTGACCTGGTTTGCCCTTACACCAAAGGGTTGATTACTGTCCAAGCCTGATGAGCAGCCGCCAGCATGCCTGGGTGAGACCTCATGTGCTGGGGTTTCCCTCCAGCCAGGCACTGTGCACCCTGGCCGTAGCAGTGGCGTTTGGGACGAGCCACGCAGCAGCTGTGCCCTTGGGCCTGGTCCACCCTCAGAAGGGAGAGCTCTGCTTTCCTCCATCAATAGCAGCTATTTAGATGAGCACACTGAACAGACACCTTCATGGTCAGCCCAGCACATTCAGGAAACAGGGCATGTGATCATGATAAAACTGCATAATATCATCTCTTTAAGCTACAAGCTATGTTTAAGTGGGTTGCACTGTGTAGGAGCAACTTATATTCCTCATATTAGTACAAACCTTCCATCATTCAAAGCACCTTCACCTGCCTGAGTCATCCCAAAACCTGGGATTTCATCCCACCTGAGTGCTTTAACCCCCCCCCAGATCGTGGGCTCACATCAAAGCTCGCCCCATTGGCACCAGGGTATGCCAGCATGCACCTATTTCCTTTCATCGCATATGCAGTTAGAAATCCCCATCTGGAGTAAAAGCAATCCACAGGCTTTTTGCCTCCTCAGCATAACGCTGCTGTACTGTGCAGGCTTTCGAGCATCCCTCCACCCTGAACCGTGGCAGCGGGGGCATGGCACTGTGCAGGACACCAGCTCGCGAGTGCCTGCGTGCGCCGGGGACAACCACTCGCTGCCACCTGCACCGGCCAGCCAGGGTCTCCTGCCTTTTGCTGAACTCAGCACGCAATGCCTTCATCCCATGCTTAAAAGTTTTTCTTAATGAATCTACATTTTGGATGTTGCCTAGGTACGATTCCCAAGGTCAGCTCTTGCTTTGCCATAGCTGTGACACTCTCCCTTGCAGACGCGACCTGCTTGCAGCCAGCAGCCTGCCTGCACGGTGCTTCTTCTCCGCAAACTTTGTAAAGCATTGTACAAGGGGCAATTAAAGCAGTCTGTTTCTACAGCACGTTCTGTCTGTTTCTTCTTTTCATTATTAGATGTGATGACACATTTGCCTGTGTGGCTTCCCACAGATGGCACTGAAATTTTGTGATCAAATGGTAAGAGTAAACCAACTGTCACCTCTGATCACAGCTTCCCATATTGCTCCGCTAGTGTAAGAATACTGTTTTAATAAAGGGCTTTTTCTTTTTAAAGTGATACAGTTTGCAGCAAGAATAGAATTTGAGAGTAAGATGTCTAATTCATTATTAACAGATTCAAGACTATTAAGTTTTATATTCTAAGTATAGATTTTATTTGCAGACACTTTATAAAAAGTGAATACAATAAGAATTTTCGTTCCATCTCTCAGCTCAGAATATTCTTTTTAAAATTAAGAAAATCTAAAATACACAGAAAAACTCACTGGGATATTTCTTTATAGAATCTAGAAATAAATTTTTGGTCATCTAGAGATAATTTTTTTTAAAGGTTTTAAAGAATCTTTGATAAAAACAAAAGGGTTTAATTTTATTTTTATTGCTTTTGTGATACATAACATTGAACCACTTTTACTAAAGCTATTACATTTGTACAATAGTAGGAAATGAACACTATCATGGAGAATATTTAAATCCACCAGTAATTCTCATGGCAAGTTAAATAAAATATAAAATAATTCAAGTGGTAAACAATACAAATGTTTTGAAAATTCTGGCTTCACAGTAATCTAGCATAATATAATACCAAAAAAAAAAAAAAAAAGAAATGAAAACTTAAGCATGTTGCCCGATTTATTTTGGTTTAAATCAGAAAATTGGTTTACAAAGAAAGCATTCAGGTTAGAGATGCCCAATGTAGTGCTAAAGCAAGGCATATTCACATCTGCACTGACCAGGTCACCTCAGCTCCTCTGAACAGATCAGACTTGTCTTGGGGGCAAGTAAATTTTGATCTGGCATTTAGGAATCTAAGTAGGATTTCTGCTTGATAATTCAAGTACTGACAGAACAACATAGTCTATGCAGATCAAATATTTATTTGCAGTTTCAGCCTTTTCTGCTATTCACAGATTATCTATGAACAGAACTGCTTTTGACAGATTTGTTCAATATTCACAATGTTTAGAACATATTTCAGGCTATGTCTTGTTTGCAAATTATTTGTTTTCAGTACGCGTGTGTATTCAGCTGTTTGCCGATTATCATTCTCTGCTACTGGCTGTAGGAGCAGAAGATCTTACAACCAAGAAAGGAGAAATCAAGCTTCCTTATGCTAATAAGCATCTGTATGAATGTTGACCAGACTCCACATCCTGAAGTAAGTCTGTGATTTTCTTGCAGGACACCTTGGGGCCCGAGGGGTTTCTTCGGTCCCTGCCGAGAGGTGTGAGGTGCTGCGGCTCCGCGGTCCAGCCAGCAGCGTGGCTGAGCAGGTGCACAGTGCATGCGCACACATGTGGTGCTGAGAAATAGGCTGGCATGAGAGGATGGACAGACTACGGTCATCAGGCACCAGGCTCCGTCAAACCCAGCCACCTGCTTACATGCAACCGGCCCTTTTTCCCATGCTCGTTCTCCCCGCGTTTGCCTGCATCCCTCCCCTTCCCCACTTTTGGGGCACACTGGGCAGTTCCCTGCCTTGATGCATCCCGGTGGTTTCACCCCAGACACAGCATGCACTGCTCGTCCTCCTTGGGCGGTCTTCAGAGAAGCTGTGCTCCATTTTCCCTGTCTTTGCCAGGTCTTTGTGTTTAACTTGCTTAGCCTTTAGCCAGGCAAGCTAATGGGAACGTTTGGGAATACATTGGGAACATCTGTCTTTCCATAGGCATTGCATCAGGAGGGTAAACATGCATTGCTACAGCAAGTGGTGAAAAACAGCCCATCGTCTCTGTTTGGCAGTGGAGAGGGGAAATCCCTCAATATGAAATTTTTGTCCTAACTATATTCCCAGGCAGACACTTATGTGGTAATCGGATATTTTTCTGTCTTTCTGGCACTCTCAAGAGACCGATTAAAAAGAGAGATCAATGTATGGTTTTGCAGTAATTTCACACTCAGATAGGATTCCTTTAACCTCTTCTTGTAATTAGAATAACTGACATATTTCTATGTTAGTAAGCTACTTCATTTCTTGGTGCGGTTTGTTGGGGCATAATGAACTCCAGCATGGACAAGTTTGCTAAAGTATATTGTCCATTTTAGTTGTATAGATACAGATGGTTTCTCAATACCACATGAAAGATCAATTTGACTAAGATATGGTATTTAGTATTAGAATTTCTCATGCGCATATTAAACAGTATTTTTAAAGGTCATAGTAATTTATATTGTGATCTGATGAACCTTGYAGTTTAGTGCATAATGCATTAGATATAAGTATTTTTAGATTTTTAAGTCAAAGACATTAAAAGCCATTATTTTAGAATTTTCTTCTGGAACAGTTGCTTTCAATAATGATGGCCTTTAGTACTTTCATCTTGGGCAAAAGCAGTGTGGTTTCATTTTACCGCATCCTCTGTAGTATCCCCATGGGCTTCCCCAGCTTGCAAGGAGAAGTGTTCCCAATGGCCACCACCACTTCAATGAGGAGAAGCAGCGGCATCAGATGTGGGGCGGGATCCTGTGGGCAGAGCAGAAGCTCCTGGCCCCCACGTGCTGCACGGTGCGAAGGTACCACGTGGGCTCCTGTTAGCCTGGACACAGCATAGCGAGAAGGAGCTGGCCTTTTTTAAAAGAATTCTTTTTTAAAAGAATCTGATCCTGAAAATATGACATGACAGTCTTGTTTCAATGACACAGAGAGAAAGCGCCTGGTTTTTGAAAAATCAGATAAACATCCTCAGGGTCTTGTTAAATTGCTGAATGCAAATTGCAATTGGAATTGACTATTAAAGATCTTGGTAGAGTAGGTTAAACATCTGCTGGATTTATTACAATTTTATTTGTACTTCGTCTGTAACTGGTACAATTAAGCCAATCAGAGCAAGCAAATCAAATCTAATTTACTCTCTAATGGACCAAAAAGGAACAAATAAACACAGCACTACTAGATCCAAATGATTAAACATGTCTCTGAGGTATTTTTTTCTATTTCAGTCTAGAAAAATCATGGTGTTTATGGTATAATTAACCACTAAGGAGTGATGTAAACCATTTTGAGCATTCATTCATTTTTCATTTGTTTTCACAAAAATGCTAAACAAAACATGTGAATGTAACAAAATAAATTCCATCAGAATTGGGTACATTTACTCGTATAACCTTTTACCTTATGTCTAAGATCATAATAGGATTGATAAAACAGAGAGACACATTTATCAAATCAGATGAAAATGTGTTGTATCTTTTCATATTACCAGGCAATTTAAAGACAAAATTCAGCAGATGTGTAAGTCACTGTTTAAGATACACGCATCATGTTCAGGTTTATTAGGTGACCATCAGGTGATTCTTTTAAAAAAGTTAAAATAACATAACCAGGATTAATTTGATACTGCCATAAATGCGCAAAATGGAGCTGGGGACTTTCTCTACCAGATAACAGATAGGAGCTGCACACTGTCCTCAGTTACATCTGCAGGAATTCCTTCTTCCCACAACCTAGAAGAAAACCTTAGCTTACAGCTGCTTACTCATACTGCCAGCTGAAAAGAGGATTTAACCTAAAATAAACAAGCTAAATAACAAAATCTTTTAAAACATTAATGAACAGAACACACAACATGATTTAATCATGTCATATGGAAATACCCTTTTATTTTCGAATGGCCAGCTTTTTTGTGCCAGTGTGATGACACTCACTTATCATATGCTAGGAGGGCCCATTTCTGAAGCTATTTCCTTTGGAGCCTCCAGGGAGATTTCATTACAGCAGGAGGCAGTTGCATCCTCGCGGAGCTGTTTTGCACCCCCTTGTTTCTCATTGCACGTTTGCTGTCTTCCTTCACCTACATCCTCTTAAGTCATGGTTTCGCTCTCCCACTTTTGGAAAGAAGGAATGTGGTCATATATGAATAGGCTTGAAATAACAAATACATTTTAAATCTGAACATGTTATTCCATGGTGAGACTTTGCAAATATCAGTCCTCTGAAAGGACTGGTAATTTCTACAACCTCCTAAACTTTTCTGTATCAGGGCTCTGTTAGGGCACTGGCCTCTATACAGGTCAGAAGCACCTCTAGGGCAGAGACATAAAGAAAGTCAGAAGTTGTGTAAAATCAAATCTAAATTTTAAATCTTTTGTGAGAAAACACATTTCTCTGAAATTTCTAAGTTTACATAGAAATTTAGCAAATGACTTCAAATATTAATATCAGCATTAATACTCTAAAAGAGGTACTTTTCACATCTGAGGCTACTGTCATTCATCAGATCACTTAATAAATTCCTAGTTACAGTTCTCAGCCTGGGCTTAAACAATATCTGGGGTGAAGGAGTCCTGGCCTACAGTTGAGGCTTCAGAATAACACAACCATCAGACATACTATGTTGCTATAGCAGATTTACCTGTGTCTTGCCCTAGATTATAAAGCATATTTTTATGAGTCCTTCTCATTCCCCCAAAAGGTGTGGCTGCCAAGACAAAGGAATCATTTTCACAACCCTTGTCAACACGTGTCTCCTAAAATACTTGGGAAGTGACCTGCAGTGATTGCATGCAGTGCTTTCCCAATGCCTTGGGAAGCGGTGTATCCATGGGGAGGCACTGAGCTCATGGCTGGGCTGGGCAGGCCACCAGAGGAAGCCCGCCAGCACCGAGAGGCAGGGAGAGGCCAGCCCCAGTGATTACAGCTGTGGGGCAATTTTGGCAGCTGCTCTGTGCTGCGGCACAGGCACCGGTGACTGCACCCTGGGAGCAAAACACCGGCTGAGCCGCAGGCTTGCACACCCTTCAGCCAACAGCAAACCCATCTCCAGGATGCATGCAGCCCGTTAGCTCAGCTCAGCTGAGCCGCAGCAGCTTCTCAAACCACCTCACAGTTATACCTGCTTGTGCAAGTTTTCCTTTCAGAGCATAGTCAGCTTTAAATCATGACTAACCTGTCTGACCTTGCCCTGAAAAGGCACGAGACGGGGTGAGTGAGAGTTAAGGAGTGGCTGGAAACAGAAACAGAAATCTGGTGTAACTGCATGAAAAGGTGCAGCCAGTGCTAAATGTCAAAAATGGATGAAAGTTCTATTTTTAGCTGTCATAAAGTGAATGAACTCAGCATTAATGTTCAGCTGCAAAGCCATGTAAACACATGATTCACTCACTGTCCTTCTGCTTGCTCGGGTTGCTGCTGCCATGTGACACAATCCCGATGACACGAACCAGACTCCCTGGGTAGCTGTACCACGCACATTTTGTTGCAGGAGTGAGGTGCATGCTGGATAATCTGCAGATCTTTTGAGATTGTCTTTGCTTCA
This sequence comes from Apteryx rowi, assembly GCF_003343035.1. Classification (NCBI taxonomy): domain Eukaryota; kingdom Metazoa; phylum Chordata; class Aves; order Apterygiformes; family Apterygidae; genus Apteryx; species Apteryx rowi. The sequence goes on from NW_020448975.1 coordinate 17,524, forward strand.
TAATGTTTTATTTAAGGAATTGAGTCAATAAACCTATTCCTGCACCACTGTCCAACCACCTGTTACCTTCAACGAGTGACTTTTGGGATCCATGATCTATAGAGTTAGTTCAAAGGACTTACATACTCTGCCTTGCTGCCTGGAGATAATTGCTGATGCTGAGTCATCGGCTGGAAGCTGAAGCTTCTCAAGAAAAGTGAATTCCACACACAATTATTTCACATTCTAGTACTGGAATAGATGTTAAAATGCAACATTTGCCTACAGTTTCTTTAATTTTTACTCAGACTTACAGCTGGGTGTTAAGTAGCACACTTAAAAACACATGCAAAGGACAAAACAAGATGTTTATTTTCAAAATTACAATGAATAATTCAGCTAACATGATTAATAATTACTTTCTCTTAAAAATATAATGAGTACACTTTTGATGGGTGGATTTACTGCACTGTACCTTGCAAACATTGCTTTTGAAAAGCACTTAAAAATACCTTGACTAATCACATGGCAAAATAACTGTGTACCAAATGAAAGGGACAGGAGCCACCAGAGACTGTGGATCTGAGACTTCAGTGAGTTGGCTGTAATTAGCAGCAAGAGAGTGAGAAAATACGTTTCCAGAGTCATGACTGCAAGGTTAAAATTCAAAGTGCCTATCACAAAATTTGAAGGTGCAGATATTCAAGAGTTTAAGCACCTAAAAACAATAAAAGGCCTGGGGTTGAGAGACAGACAAAGCCTCGAGCTCCAGCTGGAGTGGGGCTGGAAGGGGGCTGCCCAAGGGGAGGCTGCAAAGAGGCTCTGGTGCTGTCAGGCATGGTCAGAGGCAGAAGACAGAAGCAGCACTTAGCTTAAGAGAAGAAACTTCAGTGAAGGGGCCTTCTGCTCAAATGGGGATGTAGAGTGCTAGATGTTTATAGCACTTGCTTTTCAGGCAAGTTCCTGGGTTTTAGTTCCTGATCACCTTATCATTTCATTCTTTTATGCAGTGACTTTTCAATGCAGCAGTTTTTACTCAGGCATTTTACTGTTAGGCTTGAAGTAAGGCCCTCATGGATGATTACCTTCTTTACAGCTTTACAGCATCATAAGCTCTCCTATGGTCTCTCTTTCTGACCCTAAAAATCTTACCACAATTTTTGCATAGTAGAGTATATGCAAGAGGAAGGAGGCTCGCCATTGTATGGCTTACCAATTGGTATTTATGCTACTGGGCTGGGAGATGAGCTTGATCTGCCTCATGCTGAAAACAACTCAAATCTGAATGCTAGACTAGCATATAAAATGATGCTGCTACTGACTATGTTTTTTAAAGAAACAGAGGGAGCTAGTTTTCTGTACCCAAAGGAATGGTCTATGTGAGAGAGTATTGATCTGTGAATCTCACAGAAATTTCCAGTCTAGGGCCAAAGAGAGGAACAGATGTCTATACCTGGAAGAAACACATTTCTGGTTTTAGTACTTTCTATTGATTATGGTAAGGTATTCCGTCATTCAGTGGTGAATCCCTTTCCTCGATATCCAGTTCTCCTTGTGTGTTATGCAGGCACCTAACCTGTCATTGGGAGGTTTATGGAGGAGCTATGCTCCTAATATAATTATGTCTGGTGAACATCTCTGTATATGGGGTCTGCAAACCCGCAAATGTAGCAAGCATGGGACTGGAGTTGCTGTCAGGTTCAATTTCAGTCTTTTCATTTCAGCTCCTTGTAAGCGTGGTTAAGAAAGTGAGGTTGGTATGGAAACTGCCACTCACAACAGAAAAGTACTTTGTACAGCAAGTTCCAGCAAGAAGCAAATGTGTTAGGAGAGTGAAAAAGAGGGAAAGCTGTCGATGTTTTTTTTTCTGTTTGTGGGTGTGCCCTCTTCAGAATCATACACGGTCTCTAGGTAGATGTTTCTTTACAACCTGTCTTTTGTATAGAAGCAAGGGTTGTTTGAACCACTCTAAGGCAAGAATAGATGGACAATGATGGGCTAACTTGGTATGATACATGTGTTTCACCCTCGTGAAAGTTTTGAATTTTTGAATCTGTTGTTCTTTACAAGCATCTGCATGTGTTACTAGCTCTTCTGGCAGGATATAATGGCAGAAAGAGTGCAATCAGGAAAGTATCAGGCAGATGGAAAAGGAGTAAAGGGGCCCCGGAGTTTAGAAAGGTGATAACTGAGTGGTAACATTGGCAACATTAAAGCTGACTCTCTTTGATCATTAGAGGGATCTAGCTATGGTTATCTGCTATTACTGAAGCAACAAGACTTTCAAAACTGAGAAGGGGATATTGTTCTTTGGGTTATGTGGGATTTGCTACTATTTTGAAGTTGCCCCAGCTTCATCCATGGGAGTCATCCTTTCCCAGTCCATAGCACCTAAAATACTCTCTATGGCAACTCATTCCAAATCCACTTCAAGTTGAGCCATATGATACCATCTTTGCCATACAACTTGTGGGTTGGCTTCAGCATAACTGGCGGGATAGCAATATATCACAAGCTGTTCAGTTCCACTTGAAAACAAAAAGTGTGAAAGTGGAACTGTACTCTTCATCCCAGTCTCACCTTTTGTTATTATCTCCTGCCAAGTTCTGCTAGACCTTTGCATCTACACAAAGAGTTTAGGTTTCACACAATATGAATACAGATGGTTGTCCTACCACAAATGCTATCATGGAAGAGGAAGCCCAGTTGCTTTTCCTTGGAGCCTTGGTCTGTAAATCCGCAGTCCCCTACATGCCTCTGTGAGCGATAGAAGTGTCAGCAAGATGCAGAGGAGGTGGGACACGCTGGAGCAACTGCTCTCGTGCTGAGAGGTGGTAGAAGCATTGAACACATCTGGTAAAGAGTTTGGCTACGTTTTTAAATATTGGACTGAAAGGGTCAGTCAGCAGAGATCTGGGCAAGGAGTAAATGAAGTGCGAGAGGAGCCAGGCACTGCGAGGCCAGGAGCTGCTTGGGGTTGTCCTCTTCTGCCACAGGCATCAGCACTCATCCCAGCTGAGCTGCTCCCTTTGGCTCAGCCTTTTGGTAAAGGAAATCCAAACCCCGCGGATGTGCTGGGGGTGGTGAAACTGCTTCCCCGCTCCCAACAGCCCAGGATGCTGCAACTGTTTCCTCTCTAGTGACCAGGGAGGGAGGGAAACCCTGGGGGAAGCAGAGAGCAGCACCTTCCCCAAGCTGATTCATCTCACACCACACCACAAATTCATTTCCAAGCTCCCCAGGTGAGCACCTCTTTTTTCCTCTCACCCTCTCATCTGTACGATTCCAGCATTTCAGCTCTCAGTCAACACCCTTCGCGGTGCCACTGCAATTGCTTGCTGCCACCCCAGACCCCCTTTGACTTCAGACCATTGCAGCCCGTCTGCCTCCCTCTCGCCCTCCCACGCAGAGCCGCTGCCGGCCCCAAATCATCCCAGCTATTCTGTGACCCATGTGCGAGCTGTCCTCCCTTGCGCCACCTCATCCCTGGCTTGGATGGCATCTGCACATATTCAAAGAGAACTTGAGGAAGGCTGAAAAAGGATAATTGTGTAAAAGAAGTAGTTCCTGTGGTTGCAGAGTTTAGAGATGCTTCCAAAAGACAGGAACATTAATTGACCTCAGCATGCAATCAGGCTGGTTAGCATATCACTTATCATACTTAGGTTAGTGCATCACTTATCATAGCAATCTCCTGGCTAAGTTTCTCTGTCTGTTTCTGTACATCTAAAATTCAAGCTGCCCCTTAATGTAATTTTTGAAAGGACTGACTGTACATACCATACTGACTAATTGTAGACTGAATATTAATATTATAGACTGCATGATTTAAAATACACATTTTGATTATACAGTGTAGATAAATTTGGATTACATATGGCTCCTTATGTAAAAGAGACCTTCTTCTTTTAGTAACACATTGTCTGCTGCATTTGCCTATCACCCCCTACCATATGCTCTTTAAAACAAGCTGTTGCATTTCAAGAACTGTCCCTAGTAATTAGCAGGAAAAATATTGGGTTTTTTTTCTGAATAAACTAGAAGACCTGGCTTCAATTAAGACTTTTTTTACCTCTGGCTAGTTGTTCCTGTAAGCCATTAAATCATCTCCTTCAGTTCAGTTCTTCACCTCCTGCCTGTCATTTCAGCTTTTAGCACCAGTGTTCCCAGTATTTACAAAGTAAATTTTCCCCAACCATTTTTTCATCCTTTCTCACTTTGCCTCTAAGCTTCTTGAAATCCTTGGAAATAATTTGGTCTGAGATCTCATCTCTGTGTTGCTCCCTTCAGTCCCTATGGGTCTTTCCTATCTTGTTTCCAAAAACCTGTGTCTGAACTAGTCTCAGAGCTGCTGTTTGCATCCCCTTGGATCTCTTTCTTTTTTCTGGACTGAGAAGTCACTTTCTCCTTTAACTCCAGAAAGCATTTGCCTCTGTGGCTTTCTATTCTTCTGTCTCATCCCCTTCATACTCTATGAATACTCTGTGCTGCATGCGTTCCTCTTTCCCCTCTTTCCCCTCCCTTCTGCTGTAGGATGCTAGACCTTCAATTCCTTTCCTTTCCCTCCTGCACCTCAATTCATTTGCTTAATGGGTTCAATTGTTGATGTCTATAGATACATCTAGATATGTATCTGTATCTATAACTATGAGTCTCACAGCCAGTCCATCAACTCTTTCTTCTTTCTTTCCAGTTCCTTTCCTTTATGGTCTGTCCAATATCCCCCAGAAATTCAGAAGTTTCTTAAAGTTACTCTTAAAGAGTGGTGGCAGCTGAAGGAGTTGTCTACCCTGTCTAGTTGTCTCCTTTTTTGACAGTTTCAGGTTTGTTTGACATCTACCCATCCAAAACTTGGAAAACAAGAGAACCATCCAAAGACAAAATTGAATGTTTTTCACCTCTTGATGCCTAGACTTCCCTTCTTCAAAGTTCCCCACTAACTTTGTATTCTATTGCTTTTAAATGACTTTCTGTCACCACCATGTAGGAGTGCCTTTCATAAAAATTTGTAGCAAAGTTCCCGATAAACTTAGGTTCCTCTGTAACCAAAATTTTGCTTGGTATTTGTTTAATTTGTGTTCTTTGGAATGGGACTTGAAAATGAAAAGGTTGTTGGAATGGAAAATGTCCTCTTTGACAAAAAAGACTTTCTCAGGAAAATATTAAAGAGTTGGCACCTCCAAAATTTGATCCTCCTGACTGAGTATGCAAAGCAATCTTGAGTTTATCACTTCTTAATGAAGTAAAGCTGTTGCGGTGGGTCATAGGTTGATATTTTGTTGATATCACGGGTGGCCCATAAAGTATTTGAAAATTAGCCTTAAAATGGCTTTGGAAGGCAGTGAGGTTACAAACTTTGGTCCTGTGAGTTGAGGCAAAGGGAGGTCCTTATTGTTTGTGAGAAGTGAGTCTGTATGCCATTTTTATGTTCAGCTTTAGGTACTGTAATTCCATGTAAAGGTTTATCAGTTACTTTGGCTAGGTCTTCAATTTGGAGAGGGCACAAGTTTTCCTGGAAAGTGGCATGTTGAAAAAGACATTCTGAAAAACTGTTCCTGGTTACCTTCCTGTCTGAGCTTCACAGAGTCTAACTGCTGAGGACTGAATGCTGTGGAAGACAAAAAATAGTATCTGGGAAACACTTTGAACAGATGGCTCTTTTTGGACCAGCATAAGTTTGGTCTCACCTGGCTTAAGCAAAACTAAGCCAGAGGTAATCTTCTGTAGGCATTTTGATATCTTACAAATGGTAGTTGTTTTCTCAGTTGACAATGAGAGTTTTTGTACTCTTATTTTGGGAAAGCTTTCCATCATTCTTGGCAACCAGTTTGCATATCCTACATATCCAGATGATTATGGGGTATCTCCTCATGAAAGATTTCTGTCTTTCATAATGTCTCCTTGAAGAAAGTTGGAAAATCCCTATCTCTGTTAGCCTGAATCACCATTTAATTTTGGCATGCAGGGACTTTGTTCAATTTATAAAAACAGTCAGGTGTCTGGATCGAATACAGCAGCAGTTATACTCCGCCTCACAGGGAAATTTAAGCCAACACTTTGATGTATCAAGTGATGATTTGACTCCTCTTGGGAGTCCTAAGTGATGGATTTGCTTCTTCTAAAACAGCAGCTGTTTCAGATATGTGTTACCAATTAGAAAATCATTTTCCCATACATTGAGTCTGTAGAACATATGGTGTATTGAGGTCCCCATAATCACATTCATGTGCACCCTCACTACTGATTGCTCTCTAGGGAACCTAAAGCTCTGCTAAATACAGTGCATAGTCCCTGAAATAGACCCATACTCAGTCTGGTCATCAGTACTGCAGGAATACCTCACTGGTACTGCCTCCAGATACCTCTCCAGCATCGCCCTCCTCTTGCAACATGGTTATAATCAGATAAAAGTTCAAAAATATCAATTGTATTTAATTTTGTGTTGAAGTTTTATTTCACAAGCTGTTCATGGCTTTTTGTTCCTTGTGTTTTCCAATTCTAAACTCTGAACAAATAGATTTTTCCTTGAACTTTGTTGCTAGGGAGAAGCACTGCTATAGAAGTGGTACTTTATCCTGAATTAAGGAGTATAGTAAAGGAGATATCTGAAATTTCAAGCTATCCTATAGGCCTGAAATGGAAATGTTTGATGGTTATATTTCACAATGGTACTTGTACTGTGTGGCTTAGAGGGATTCCTAGAAAAAGGTGCCAGACAAGAGTAACATTGCACCATGACGTGTTAAAAACAGAAAAAGGGGAAAATCTTAACTGCACACTATAGGGAGGTGTGAGAAATAGCTATAGGAGAATTTTGTTTTATCCAAGCCAGGAAAAGAAGAGGTTTCTCTTATTCTTTGTTCAGAAGTGATAGTTGTGCTCTTCCTATTCATTCTTGCGTAAAACTGAAGGACTGACAGAAGCTGGCTGAGGACGATGAATGCTGCTCTTCACTGACTCAGATGAGCCTCTGAATAAGTTTGTGGAGCACCTGGAGTGTGACAGCACCTGAGCGAGGTCGGCCAACAGACTCGTCTGACACCCATCATGTTTTGAAATAGATATTTCGTCATCTGACTCAAAACAAGTCTCTGCTCTGAGCACGCCTTCAGCTGTCAGCTTTAATGTCTGCTCCCAGATACCATCTTCCTCTTTTGCAGCCTGGAGAAGGATGGCCAACTGCATCATTTCCAGAGGAGCTAGTGTTAACAGTGCAGGGAGCAGCTTCTTTCTGTTTGGATGTGATGGTAGGAAATAAAAGCTGTGTTTCCAACTATTTCAGGGTTTGTTTTTTTTTCATGATTTGTGTAATATTTAATATTCTTAAAGCTTCAGTTCAGGTTATCATCACAAGAAAAAGCTACATTGCCTTTTCAATTTTAATTGCATAGAAAACTTCAGAAAAGGAATTTTCAAACCAAATTTTAAAAAAGCCAAATTTTAAAAAGCCTGAAAAGTATTTTGGTCTATGCATTTGATTTTGAGCACTTTGGCCTCCTAATGACATTTATGACATTCACAGATAAGCACAGGAACTGTCAAGGGAGAGAAGTTTAAGTTCTTATATGAAAGAAGAAAAGTTAGTGAAAATTCTGTGATCCTAACTGTAGCTTCTCGTCTGTCATCTCACTGTGGAGGTGAGAACTCTCTTTTCGCTGCCCTAACCAGAACTGCTTTCAACTAGAAGCATTTTTTGGAGTTATGTGGACTCAACTTTTTCCAAGTTGAACTATAAAATAGATATTTCCAATTTTGTCTACGAGTATGTGATTGCAACAAATATATATCTGTTGCATATATATCAGTCATTCAGACTAGTAAAGACTAGAGGGAAAGATGTATTAAGAATAGCCGCTTATTGTGCAGTTTACACATAGAACTTTTACAGAGTTACTGCTACAATAACTATATAGGTGAAGCAGGGGCACCTTCTTACTCTTTTCATCCTTGGAGGTAAAATTTCAAAAAAGTATGAACTACTCACGAAAAGCAATCATATACAACATCTGTTCATTGAAGTGGGAACCACTCTATTGTACTGGATAGAAAGGAAACTCCTTTCTCTATTCTCCTCTTAAACAATAATTTGATGATTTTTTTCTGTTCTATATTATCTAAACTTTTCTAAATTACTTTTAAACCTGGGATGTGATATGAAGGTCTGGGAGTTCTTGTCTTTGACAGAAGCATGTTTAAAAGACTACTGGTTATATTCTGGTACATGAAATCTCACATATACAAATTTTGATGCTGTTCCTCTCACAAACCATTTTTATCTTGAGCACACTGGATTTAAATAGATGCAATGAAAAAGATATGTTTACAGTATCCTGACACTTTCTGTTCTAACCCATGTCCTCTCCCTTTCATTAATCTTAGAATACAAACTCTGAAGCCTAGCAATATTCTTAGTATATGTATAGCTCTTCGGGGCACCAGTCCAGATTGCTACATTGCAAATTACTATTCATAAATCTTTGCAAAAAATCAAAGAATTTAATTGCATTGGAATAATGGCTCTACTATAGAGAGAATGCACAAGGGGTGAAATTGCATTGTGAGACTGGCAACTGTTTGCCGTTAACATTAATAGATTAATTAGATAGTGCATTTGAGACATGATTGCCTGGAAAAATTTTCTTCCCAAGCTTATGTGGTGAACTCAACAGGAGGAAACTTTGGTTGTCAATGGATACTCTGTAGATCTTTGAAGAAAATAGTTATTAAAAATATTTTGATAAAAATGTATAAAATATTATCATCAGTACAAGTTCATATGTAATTAAGAGTCAGTTCAGCAAGTGCAATATTTTAAAACTTGTTCAAGATGTGTAATGTTAATGTTCTTGAATCAAATCTTATCATATGCTGTTCTTAATACAAAGATTCTCTTTGGCCTTTCATGACCCATATAATCCCACTGGAGGCATATAAGTCCTATGGAATTTGTTAAAGATTTTTTGCTAGTGGTTAGAATAGCCACAATATGAATAAAAGTTTCTACTGTAGCAACTGATCTATGGAGAACTGCATGAATGAAAATGAACACAGAACATAGGAAAGAGCAAAAAAAAAGACTCTGAAAGGGAATGTGTAGTGGCACAATTGTACGGTGCTGAGTCAGTGCATCTGGGAGTTCGAGCTGCCATTCAGACTAATGGGTGATACGCTCTCAATGACAGAATGATGTGTTTGGAAACAACTAAACGTGACTGCAAAACACAGCACCTGCAGTGTCTACCAAGTACCAGCAATGCCTACAAGAGCCATGGCGTTTGGTCTGTCAGACCTAGCAAAAGCAGCTTCTTGGGCTAACCTCTGGCAGAATATGCAATCACATGTTAGAACTAGAGATACAGCTGTACAGGATTGGACTAATAAGTTATGAAGCTAAAATCTTTGATTTCTGAGAATTTATTCCTGCTGCCAGTGAAGTATCACATGGGAGTAGATTGCTGTCCAAAGAAGCAAGAAGTAATGAGTTTAATTCGTAGCATGAGGAGCTCGGGTCAGACAGTAGGCATCATCCTGGTAATAGCACAGCGAGGTAGCTGTGTCAGGGGATGCACAGCCTGGCAGGCCAGCAGCTCTGCAGCCCTGAGCCCAGGCCACGAAACAGCTAGTAGGAGCAGTGAAAGCAGAGCTGATCCTGCTATGGGGAAGAAGACAGGTTTTAGATGATATCTCAAGAGTGTTACTTGCCCTATTTTTCCATAACTGTAAAATATTTTTGTATCTTTGTTCTTTGTTCTACATTTTGTTTCCATTTTGTATGTACTTCTCAACCAGGTACTTCACTTAAGCTTAAGCAGTGTCCTGTGGGAATCCTTACAGTTGTTCAATCTAGTCAACATGAACTGGATTATAGAACTGGGATGTAGCCTTTAATATTGCAAAATGAAGCAAAAAGTACAAAAGCAGACCAGCACACTAACATGATTTTCTTTGCAGAATGAAGCCTCTAGCCCTCAGGAAATTGTTCTCTTCCATTTCAGAATCTGTCAGAGCTCTCATACCTTATAGATAATTAATAATATGCTGCTACATACGGTGAGAAAAACTGGCAGGAGTTGATGTAATCTGATATGATCCAAGCTTGTCTTAGAAATATTCCTAAAAGGCACAATATGAAAGCATCATACTTGAATAGAAAAACATCCAGAAATACAATCTGTATCAATACAGCAGCTGATGATCTGCCTGCCTCCACTGTTAAGCTGCTGTTTTATTAACAAAGTATCTGCAAACCTCACTCTCCAGTCAAGATTTTGTTAAAAATGGAACAAGCTTATGGTAAAGGAGAAATACCTATGCAGATGTTTCAAATAGTAGTGAAAAGATTACTGAATTCTGGCTCTGTTCATTAAGTCACTAGTTTTAATTTACTTAAGAGCAGCAGGACAACAGATGAGCAGGAATAAAGTCACAAGACAAGCAAAGCTACTTGTGGTTTATATTGCCATCATGATTTTAGGAACTACTTGCATGGGTCTTTGCAAATGGAGATAAATTGTAGATCTGTTTCAAATATATGCAAGCCATTAAAGTTAAGCAATAGCTTGTCTGGTACAAATGCTCAGGCCAGGTCTACAAAATATTTAGTTTATTTGAAATCAGTGCATCTAGATTTGTTATAGATCTTTATACACCTCTATGTAAGATCTGTGGGCTGGAATGGTTAAGGAAAATAGGAATACTAATTTAGCTGCAGACTTCCTCTGTGTCCTTGGTCTTATAACCAGTCCCGTGTCCTGTCTACACATCAATAAAACAGTATTTTTTTCTAAAACCTACAGATGTGCTGTGAGGATAAAATCTGACTGCAGGATTTTGGGGGCCTCAGTAAGTCTGGGCAGTTGACAGATGTTCTGGCTGAAAAAATCAAGACATTCCCCTTCCCTTTTGAACAAGACTGAAACAAGAAACACTAAACAATGAACTGGCCCAACGTGAGATAACTGATTACTAGTGCCTAGGGTGCTAAGCAAGGCAGTGGGAAACACAGGCTGATATCCCCCACGTCTTTTAGGTAGAGCAGGGGAGTGAATATTGGATTTTATGCGTTGGATCACCAGCTTTGCTCTGTAACAATTCTGGGGAGAAAAGCTTCCTTTCTAATTAGAAATTCCATCTAAAACTTGAAAATTTTCCCTCAATAAAACTATATGCATTCCCTCTAAATGTTAGTTTTGACAAATAAGGGTTTTCAGACCAAAATTGATGTCTGAAATATCCCAGTCAGCTCTAGCTCTCCAGCCGCTGGCTCCCCATAGAGGCATGCCAAGTGCCTACATGAGCACTCCCACCAGCCAGCAGCAATGGCTTCACAAGAGTTTTGGGACCCCTTTGCTCTTTCACTTGTGTTGCACCCTTGGAAGTAATGCAAAAAACCTGAAGTGCAGAGAAGTAATGTAGCAAAATAACAAGAGGAATCTTGGGATCAGAGTGACTGTCTGACGTGTGCCTTCTCCTGATGCAAAGAGGGAGGTAGTCCTACTGCCAAGGCTCAGATGTGACCTGCGCACGGTGCCTCGCTTGCCCCTTATCAAAACATTGACCTTCACGGACGCCAGGGCCCCACACGGTGCCGAGCAGCCTTCAACACCTGCAGGTGGGCAGAAACAGAGGGCTTTTGTCACACAACAGGTCAGTGGGTATCCTGACAACACTCTTCCCTAGTCTTTCCAATCTTCTGGTGTAGGTGCTCATTTCTGAATTATTTCTAAATATGAGCCACCAAGTAGCTAGTTTATTTTTATGTGCTCTACTGGCTTTTTCCCTGAAAACAAAGAAGATATTAACCTGTAATCTTGTGTCTGTTTCCAAGAGATGCTGAGCCATGAGTACCTTATCCCCCCCTAATGTCACACTCGAGTGAGAGTCCATCGCCATTTAAGTTATACTAATAGGATCCTGAGAATGAAATTGCTGCTTTTTGATCATACAGTGCTCTTCTCTGCATATCCAAAGGTAGGCTATCTAGGCTGTGATGAGCCCTCAGCTCTCTTGGGTACTACTGTGATGAGTATGTAGCATAAATGTCTGGATTGATAAAATGAAAAGTTAACAAACTGCTAAGGTAAGATCAGTCCTGAAATCACAGCACGGTAGCCATGGCAATGGGCAATTCAGCTTCTAATATACACTATAAGGAAAATGGTACTTTTTCTTTATCTTGTCATCCACTGACTTTTGTCTTAGACTAAGGTTGTCACTTCCCTTTGCCATGAGGCCACCTTTTTCTTCTGTTTGTATAATGTTGAGGACAGAGAAGTCTAAATCATAACAGGTCTTTTTAGTTACGCAAGATTGCTACTGCAAGATTGATGACAATTATACAGTCAGTCTTTCCAAGAAGGAGGATTATACTTGTTATCAGACTGCATGAAGAGAATAATGAAATAGTGCCTGTTGTTCCCATACTGTATAAAATGTCTAAAATCGCCCTCCTCATGGCCATTATTTTCTTATTTAACATATATGCAATTTTACACATGTAATAACATTCCAGATTGTTCCAAAAGCAATGAGATCCTCCTTTAATTTCACTTCTGATCATACTACTAGAAAAAGTGTTTCTCAACCATTTGAGTACACAATTAAGAAAATGACATGTAGCTTTAAACTGGCAATGCATAGGGTAAAACATGTCTTCACCCTGAAGGGACTGAGTTAAGCCTCCTAAAAGCAACATCCTTCAAGATTACCCAGGATTTTCTGTTTTCGTTTCTCTCCTTCCTCTTGCTAATATAACTGCACACCTAGCTGCATGGGGAGCATAAGCCTTTTCAAATAGCTGGTGTGCTCTTTCCACACAACAGAGAAAGAGAATATGGAGAAAGCCAAATTATGATGCTAGTCCTTTCCGTTCCAGGGAACCAAGTTCAGGCTTTGTCTGGCTCAGCAGCTGAAGCTTTTAGGAAAGCGGGGGTAGAGCATAGGGCTAGGGTTCACATTTAGACGTCTGTTGCTCTACACTCTTCCTTCCAGTAATATGCTCTCATGAGCACCGAATTTACACAAAAATAATAATAAAAAATCCTGAAATCCCTGCCAACCAATAATAATGAATGTCAGTATTTTGATACATGAAGCAGCTGGCATTTCTTACTAATATTTCATTAGTAATACGAATACTAGTTATAAATATTTCTGTGCACTTTGGGAATTTACAGTTGGAAGCTTGATCGGAGACAATTTGTTAAGTGCTAGCATGTTCTAACATATCCTGAACACCTCTTGAAGCAGCAGGTAGACAAGATGCTATGGAGATACTACATGTGCCTGGGTTCATATCACAAGCAAGATCCCAGCAGTGACTGTAACTAAGATTCACTATTGCTTCCCATTTTTAGCCCCTGTTTTCGGTTGCTTGTATCTTTGCAAAGGTGTAAGTGTTCTGCCTATGACTTTCTATTTGGTTTTGAAAAATTCAGCCACAAACTGTTTCCGGAAAAGCAGCTATGAAACTGATTCTGCATGAGAGATAATGAGTTGGAGAGACTTAGAAGTTTTAATGCCCCAAGCAAGAGCTCGGGCGGGGGGGGCAGACTGCTCCATTAAAATGTGTCAAGTTTTTGCCCAAATCCCTTTTTTGAAAATTCAGTTGGCATGGGTTCAGCAGAGGCTTATTAAAATTTAGTTTCTAAATTACCTGACAGTTTCAATCACAACGTACACACTCTAGCATATGTGAGTAAAACGGGAGCCAGGAGATAGATGAGAAATGAGACTAAGAGAAGAGGTGAAAGAAAGAAATTGAGGCTGAGTGGGAAAGAGTGCAATTTAGTGATGAGGTGTGGACTTGCCTGGGAAAAGGTTCAGAGTCAGCAGGGGGTGTTCAGCAGAGGCTGAACTCCAGTGAGGAAACCAGCCTGGGATAAAACCCCCAAACCTGGAGACTGGGACTGATCTAGGTGAGGAGACTGAGACAGTCACAGCTCCTGGGGCATCTTCACCTTCAGCGTTGCCATGCCCCATGCCATCAGTTAAATACACAACCTAACACTCTCTGATCCCTGGTCAACACAGAAGAGTAATGGTCTTACAGTACTTGCACAGATTTTTTTGTTTGGATTTTCATTTTCCTTTTACCAAGACAGTTATGTAGCTATTTCACTGTATCTTAAAAATAGAACTGAAAGAAGAAAACACTTCTGCCGTTATCTCTCTCTTCACAGCAATCAGCATCTTTGATGGAGAAATGCTACTCCCTGTCCCCTGTTCCCCCTTCTCCAGGTTTGCAATCTGACCATGCAGAGGAGCATGCCACTTGTTATATCTTGAAAACTAATGCAGAGGTGTTAGAAATACTGTCATAATTGTTTGAAGAAGGCTGCTAGCATTTCCAGAAGGAGAGGGGAACAGCAGGAGTTTTTTAATGCAAGTTTAATTATAATAGCCAAGGCTCAGCATAGGCAGAGCATAAGTTGCAGCTCCCTGTTTATGATACACCTGCCAGGAAGAATTTCAGGTTCCTTAAGTTATGTGTCTAATAACTGGTGTCACTCCCTAAAGGCACAAGCCTTCTGCTCTATATCCTTTTCTACTTGAACTTGTTCACTTTTTATTGGACTATGAAAACACATAGCAACAAATCCTTTAAAATTAATAATATATACAATGAAATAAGATTAATGAAACACTTTCTAAAACAGCTTAATCAGTGACAAGGCTAAATGCTGCAGTTCACAAGTTCTGAACCTGGAAATTCACAAAATAAATCATTTCTGTTTACTCATGCTGAGTTTATGTAACTCATACAGTAAATGTAACCTTCAACAGATATACAAAGATTCAATGAAAGCAGAACAAAAGAGCTAACAGATGGCACTGCGTGTAATTCTTTAACAGTGTTCACTAGTCTGGGGGGGGGGGAGTGCATTAAATTATGTAATTTTTCAGGGCTATTTGAGAATGCATCAACAATACTCAATTCAGTATGTGATACAATGCTTCTTCATGCCCATGAGTAGCATGTCTAAAATTCTTAAGGCCAGTTTTAGCACAGCTATAATAGCCTGAATGGAGTCTCAAATGTTTTTATGTCTGGAAGCTCTTTTTTTTGCTCTCGGCTTTTTCACTGACTATCAAGACTATTCCAGGAACACCTCCCAGGCACGTTATTGTCGAATGTCTGGTGGGTGTGCAATAGTCCTCAGCTGTGACTGTTATTATTGTAGGAGTGCTGGGCAGCAGATTTGGACTGTATTACTGACTGTGTGCCAGCCTTCAGATCTCATGCTAAACTTAGGTGCCTGCTCTCAGTGGTACTATTCCATTGAGTATTACTTGCAGGATTAGGTATTACCCACTCAACTCTACACAAATAATGCTGTTGCTGCAACATTGTTGCTACATGCTCTGGGACTGCGCTCTGAAATCCCATGGTGCTTTTGCTTGATTTTGATGTATTCTAAATCATGATGACCATCTTTTAGCAAGATACCAATGGTGCAAGTTGCAGCTTAGAAGACAATCAGAAGGAAGATCAGACAAAACTCTTCAAAACAAATGGTAATTTTATAGCACTTTCACTTTAATTGTGGGGAAAAAAAAAGTTGGAGTGAGCTCTCACCCACTTCTCTTCAAACATAAAGTGTTCTCTTCAAATACAGAAATTTAATTCCATCTGTGGACCAGAAGTATCTTTCTTCTGAGGTCACTGATGGAGCTGTGTTGTCTCCTGAGCAGTTATAGAAATACTCTACGTTTTAATTTTGTTGGTATTACTTAGATATTGCAATAGCATATATAGTAAAGCTATATCTAAGTGAGACACTCCAGGGGCAATTTATTTAAATACAAGTGATTATTAAATAACTAAATCCATATTTAGACACCTAAATGAGACATCTAATTTCCAGTAGTGCAGAGGTAAAATTGCTTCTGAGCCTTCCTGTAAATCAGTCCAGTATTTTTATTTAGGTGCTTAGTTACTAAAAAATGTCAGATATGTTTGGTTGAAAATGTTGATCCCTGATTTTCCCCTGAAGTTACAGTGACATCCAACATGAAATGAGGATACTCAGAGGATGGGAGAGAAAAATGTGCACTTTTTTGTCATTCTGGTGCTACCTCCACTGCCGTTTACTAGGGGCTGATACTGCTGCTAGACCACAGACTTACACTGTTAGCTGTTCCCCAGGGAAAGAGCCCACTACCAGCAGCAGGGTGTCCTCGTGCAAAGTGACTGCACAATTCAACTCCAAGTGTCCATGTGGGAGGGGAAGAAGAGTCTTAAGAAAAACTGCAACCATTTTGCACAAGTCAGCAGTCCTAAGGCTGCAAACCTGAAGAGCACTTTGCTCTGCTCCTAAACTGAACAGTATTTATGAATACTAATATGAATACTATTTAAAAATAATAACTTGGAAATTTCTTAATTTATTGATGCAAACAGCCATTTGGCAAAAGAAACATGCCTGTATGGTAAATGTTGCAGAAATCTCTATATCTACTTCTCTGATCTACTTTAGTAATCAAAATCTGAACTTCCACTATTTAAATACAGATTACATTTCAACAAAGCCAATGTTAAGCTTTTGCTTAGCTTCCTCAGTAGTGCATGAAGACATGAGCTTCGTTATCCTCTCACCTGCCCCTTGGGAGCCTTGCACAGACGGGGAACTTGGGCTAGTGCCCCATTTCTACCCCCTCGTGGCCTGATCCCTTTTTTGCAAGGTTTACAGGATGGGGAAGTGAAAATCTGGGGAGTTGTTGGACGCAGAAGTGAGAGATGAAGAGAAAGTGATTAAAGTGGATGGGGGAGCAGAAATGAGCGGATGGTCCTTGCTGGTGGAGTGGGAGGAGGATGAAACACTTCCATGGAACATGAAGAGATGGAGGAAAAAAAGCAAAGGAGTAATCTGAAATCCTGCCCGTATCCCCCTCGTGTGGTGAACAACAGCGAATCTTAATGAGAGGTTTTAGTTACTACAGGAGCATGAGCTTAAGGATCAACAGTGAAAAACTGCCATTTTGCACATGTAAGAAGTTAACCACAACAGATGACATTGCTGCACTATGTTCAAAGATAGAACAGTCAGGAAAATGTCAGAGGCAGGCGAGGGAAAGGAGCTGCAGGAAACACCGAAAACTGTTCGGTTTTGTCTGTGCTTGTGGTACTTTACTCATTTGGAAAGTGGTAATGAGAAGACATTTACTTAAAGGCTGATATTTAAAATAACAACCACCAGTTTTACAAGCATCAACTTGCACCAGTTAATAACTGTGCCAGGAAAATGGAAGGTATTTTTAACAGCCAGCTCCTCAATCTGAAAGCCTTGACACGTGAACAAGCTACTCCTAGAATAACAAGCTACCAGAGGCAATGGCTAAATTCAAAATTGCATCAGTTTAGCTTTAGATTAGGTTAAAATACATTTAATTAAATCAAGCAAAAACTCTATTTGTTCCAATTCATCCAAAGATTATATAGATTTAATCTGTTTTTTTTTTTTAAATCTGGGTTTTAACCTGGTTTAAATATGATCAGGAATAACAGCACTGTGTTTGTGCACCTTTGTAAAGCACATCATTGACTATGGGTGAAGAATCAGAGTTTTTTGGCAACAACAGCCGAGTAGTGAGAGCCCCTATGATGGTTAATGGCAAACAGAAAATGGCAACGCCAGGGGCCAAGGGATGGCTTCCCACACCCTTCCTCTTCTCAAAACACCGCACAGTGGGGCAGATCTTGCTTCTTGCTAGAGGCAGAAGCACTCACATGGCCTTTTCAAATGTCCATGACCAAAAGTAAGCACTGATAAATGAGAATATTTTTCCCTATTAAGCAAGGTAGCCGTGCGTATATTTACTTGGGCTGGGAAAATGACCACCAGAACCCTGAAAACTAAGTGATGTAGTAGAGGTACGGAGAGCTGTGCATACCCGATGCCTCCTTTCATATGCTGATGGCTTTAAGCTGGTAGCCGTACTCAAAATACACAGACATTTTGCATAGTTAAAAAGCAATAACAGAGAGATGTAGAAAATTGTCTGACTTCTTTCATTTTGTTGACTTTTTCACACATAACATTTTCAGCGACTGTTTAAGACTGCAAGAAAAACCAAACTCTGCTTATTAAAAATAAGTGTATTTCTGAAGGGATACACATATCCAGTATAACCTTCATTATGATGCTTCTAATTAACCAATCTGCTTCACAGTAAAGTATCTAGCTGTCACCAAAATCAACACTTTTCTGTTATTAATAGATTAAGGAAAGAATGTTAATTTCTTCAAGCTCCATTTCATTTGGTCTCATTACTTCACAAGCCAGATGGTAACAGGGCTAGACCTGTCAGCAGATACTGGGAGGAAGAATACATTCAAGAAGTGCCAAGCTGAAACATGAACAGCATCTGAAAAACTGAATTCTGAGGTGGCTGTTTACAATTCCCAGGCAGGCGCGTAGAATTATTCTGCAGAGAGCAGAAGAAACCATGAATTGATCTAATTTTATTTGATTTTTCTCACCTCTCCCCCTACTGTTCCAGACATCATCTCCAAAATAACAGTGGCATACGCCTCCAGCTGTGAACGAGGTAGCTCTCCATTCATTTTAGGTGGCCAGCTAATTGCCTTTTTCCTTGTGCTGATATATCTTCCATCTCTTCTGAATTGGCTGAGGCGATGCCAACTTGGAAGAGATAATGCCATCTACATCCAATTTTCTAGAGACTTTCTTCTTGCAGTATAAATCTTAGGAAAGAGAAAAGCATTTTGTCATTCTGAACAGTCAAAATGTGTGGCTGAGGCTCAGGATCACGTGACAGTAAAACTCTGAAGCAGAAGCTCACCTCCTCACTCTGCTCAGATTTACAGCCCAGGACAAAAGGGCTCTCAAGCTGAAATTTAAGAGGTTTGGGTTTTTTTTTCCTCCTCTAGGAAATAAATACAAGAATTAGGGCTATTGAAAAAGAATTTCCATTAAAACTTATGAAAAAAATGAAAACTTTTTTTACAAAACCTCTCTCAGAGTTCTGTTCTTCATTAAAAAAAAAAAAAAAGAAATTTTCAATTTGACCTGAAACTAGAATTTCAGAAGGATGATTTCTTGTTTTCCCTTTTTTGCTCCTTGAAACTGTATAAGGATGGAAGTTCATAGGAACGCACATCTGCATCAGGTTATCCTTCCATACTGAGGCAGAACTATAGATAGCAAGGCTATTCCTAAAATCAGTTCTTTACATTTTCCATGGTGAAGAATTCTGCTGTCTCTCTGAGTAGCCCATATCAGTAATTCACTGTCCTTATAATTAGCAAGGTTTTCCTAATGTCAGACCTAAATCTTCTTGCTATCTAAATCTTCTTACAAATTAAGCTAATCTCATTTTACCCTTCCCCCATGCTAAGCAATTGATTACTATCCTCCTTAGCATCCTTTTTATGTATTTCTAAGACAAATAATGCCTCTCTTCCCTAAATGTTGTCTTCTGTGTACTGAACAAAAGTCTTATATTCAACAAGCTTACATCTTCTAAGTTTCTTTTCATTCTTTTTCTTCTATCCCGGATTTTTCCTCAGTCCCTTTTCTGGGCTCTTCCCAGCTTACCAGTGCATCCCTGATATATTTTTTCAATTTGTTCAGAGGTGCAAGTCTAAAACTAATTTTAAGTAAACTGGAATATTTATTTTTTTCCTACAGAATGAGAAAAATGTGAACATTTTCCACAGAAAGTCATTTTCTGTTCTTTTATGGGGAAAGCCCTTAAAGAAAATTAATATCTCAGGAATTTTCTAAGCATAAATGTGGAAACTGTAATGTTTTTGAAACATTACAGTAAAAAGGCTCTGAATGAGAATAGGGCATAACTGTGCCCTTTTGTGGGGAGACCTATGAAAAAAATCACCTATTCCAGTCCTCCTTTTTTGCCCTTTGATTTGTTGCAGGGAGGCCAAGACATTATTTCCTTGATTATGTCACAGAAAACCCGAGAAGCACATTCTTGGTGTTCCCGGAGCGCCGCGGGAGCCGGGGGAGCACAGGTGGGACCTCCTGGCCCATCTCTCCACAGCGTTCAGCTCAGGCAGGAGCAGCTGCAGCCACAGCCACAGTGGCCAGGAGCTACTGTGAGCTGGGGAACTGACAAAGGTAAAATTAATGGCAGACACAGATCAAAAACGATCTTTTAGATCTAAATACAGAGCCTGATTATAGAGTTTAAATATAAAAGGCTTTCACACAAACTCATGTATATGATAGGCTTATGTAATTAGATATTGTAGAAGGCATAGATTAATAGTAATGAAGGCCATTTTAGAAAGGCCAGCTAAAATTACCAAGAAAAAGGACTGAGAAAGGAAGAATAGAGACACTGATGTAGAACCTATCAAAAAAAAAGAAAAAAGAAAGAAAAGATAAAATGTCCTGTCCTTCATCTGGCTAATACTGAGAGAGGGAAAAATGTACTAATATCAAAATGGTGATCTGCCAACATAAAGATAATAAATCTTATCGTTTTTAGGAAACAAAATGAGCTCCAGTTGGTACCACATATAGTGAAAAATACCTATTTATGCCACTGTGGACAAAAAGAAGTTGGTCCTGCAAGTTTGTTTTACATTTATAAGGTCTTCACCAAACAGTACATTTCCTTATTAAGACTGAGATATTTGTTAAGCTGAACCTACTAGAATTACCTAACTACATGGTAGAGACTCTGTAGCTAGGGGAAGGATGGATGAGCAAATGCAAGAAATGCCAGGCTTAGGGGATCCAGACCTCTCAGTCTTTGCCATAGGAGCATAGGACTGGAAGATTCCCCAGGGTTCAAACAGTCTATTCGTCATTCAAAGACAAAATCAATAATAGCCATGTCATTCCTGAGAAAGGTTAGTTTAACTTGTCCTTAGAGACCTCCAATAGCAGACATTTTGCAGCTCTCCTTGGCAATCTATTCCATTCTAACTTTAGCCACTAGATGTATTTTTTAACATTTGTGATGAAGCTGTTTGCTGCAGTTTAACTCCATTGTTTCTTTTCCTAAGAACTCCTGCTTAGATTTCTCCCTTCTTTGCTGCAGTCGTGTTGAGGACATTTATTTATTCCCTCATTGTTTGGGTTAGAAAATCCCTGTTCATTTGCTCTTTCCTCATATACCACATTTTCTAGATGCTGATCATTCTGGAGAATCTTCTCTGGATCATCTGTAGTTGATCCACATCTTTCTTTCAATATGCTGTCCAAACCCCTACATGATACACCACGTAAGGCCTCACCCAGGCTCAGAATAGTAGAAGGTTTGTCTGGCTGCCCTGAGCAGGCTGTTGGACTAGAGACCTTCCAACATGACTTATTCTACAATGCTGTGACTCTGTGTTTTCCTCCAGTTATATTGCTATTTTTAAACCCTTGTATGCTGTTTATGTATTGCACAATAAAATGACATTTCTTATTCACACTCAGCTTGTGATCCATGTCTAAAGTTAGCTCTAACTTGTTCTTCTCATGGCTGCATTTCTTTGAAGTGTAATGCTTGGTGGTAAGGCTAGTTCAGTCAGAGTTTTAACCTCAGGAGATCTGGGCTATATGGCTAACTTTAAAGTAGACTGAATTCCTCCCCTGAAGCAAGTCACTTGTCCTCTAAATGTCTCATTTCCTTAAAAATTGATATTGTGATTTACCTTTGCTCTTACAGGGTGAACTAAGAAGAAAATCATTAACAAATGCAGAATGTTCACTACAAAAATGTCTCCCTTTGCTCAAGCAATTTGCTATTTCTTTTTGTGTGAGGGGAGCAAAGGAATTCAGCAACAGATAGCGATAAAGGTGACTCAGGCTGCTGTATTAGCCTTGTTTTCTCTCTCCAGTGGAGAGTTTGCAGCCAGTTAATATTATCCCCAAAACAAATACCATTTAGCTAGACATTTGATGGCCAGCATTCCAGTTTAGCCTTATGAGTAAAGAAAAAGGTCTGTACTCAAGATTTTCCATTTCAAAAGGAAATATTTTAACTAAGAAAACTATTTAAGAAAGTTGACAGAAGACCATAAGGAATGTAAAATGGGTTTCATATTTCTCTGTATCTCTGAGACAAAAATGTCTGGAATATGTACACCAACCTAGAGGAAGAAAGCTTGAAGAAAAAGGCTGCAGACCTAACTTAGATGGGTAATCACGTGAAAGGAAATATGAGGACTCAGCAAAATGATGATTAGAAGAGGAAGAAAGAATGATCAGTAAAGAAAACTAAGGTGTTGGAAAGTATTGAGATAGAAAGAGATTCACCAAAAAGTGAAACAGATTTAGATCTGCCAAAGAAAATGGAGAAAAATAGCAAAGGCTTCACATAATTAAAAAAAAAGTAGCTGGCTGCAATGCATCAAGACTGGGATAGTGATTAAAGATAGTCTAGGCATGGTCTAAACAGAGATGAATACAAGTCCTCAGTTTTTCAATAAAGACATGCTAAAAACCTTTCCAACATTTTGAAAAAATTAATTGCAGCAAAGACTTTTGACAAGCTCATAGTCATGCACTTTTAAGCTAAAACTAAAAATTTTTGCCAGAAGTTAAGTTTTGGAAACTGTTTAAAGTGTAGTGGCTTTGGAAATTACTGAGGAAGAGATAAGTGTGGGTATTCTGGATGATTACAAATTCCATAGAAGTGTCCACTGTGAGGAAAGTGTGCAGAAAAGAAAAGGGATGAATTGCGTACAATATATTCAAGAGAAACAGTGACTCATCAGTGTCCGAGCTCTGGTGAGGCCTTGTCTGTAGCATTCTGGCTGGTCCTGGTAACTTCTGAGCAGGACCAATGGCTGCACACTGAACAGATATAAAGAAAGGCTCCTGGGAAGGTAGTCAGGGAATAAAACCCTGAGACTTAAAACATTTGACTTGCATAGTCTAGTAATACAAAGGCTGAGGTGGAACAGGATTGCTCTCTATGAGCACTGGGGCCAGTATGGGAGGAACAGGGAAGGAAAGAGCTATGTAAGTTGACAGGCATTACCAGTCTATGAGGATTATTGAGCTGACGATAAACTTAGGCTGGAAACTAGCAGGATCGCTTGCCATCAGAACAATGATCTTCTTGAATCCCTTTCCTATAGAAATAGCAGGAACAAAAAAAACTCTGAGACATTTCAAGGTGGAACAAGGTAATTTTATGAAAAGGATTATATAATATGACTGCCTGAGACAGCAGCAAGAGGGACTTTTTAATTAAGGAGGACACTTCCAGTCCTTCTGTCCTATTTCTATTTGGATCAACATTCACTTCGTGGATTAATCAAGCATTTTCATTTCCAATGGCAAACAAGATGAGCGCAATAATGCCTAAATAATTATGAGAGTTCTCATAAATAGCATAACACCTTTCCACACAAAATTATGAAGAATAATTCATCTGGTCACCATGCCTTTCCTTCAGGTTGCTGGATAGCCATGGAAGTTGCACATTTAATATCTAGTGTACTTACTTTAAATACAGCCTATCCGTGACTTGCAAATTAGCAATTAACTGTAACAGCCTGACATCTCTAAGGTGTAGGGCTGAGTCTCCACAGTTGTGCAAGCGTGTTCCAAATTGTGCCCTGGAGACCTGATCCTCTGGCATCCAGACTGGAGGAGCTACTGGAGGTCAGTGTGACTCCCTCCTTCCTTGTTCCTATGAGTGCGACTCCCTCCTTCCTGATTTCTTCCTACTAAATGTACACCTGGATATGGGTGGAATATGCACACAGACACAGAAGCCAGGGAGCACACCTGAATCTCCCAATTTAGATTTATGTGAAGATGGAAAGGAAGGATGATGTGAGAAGTAACGTGGCTCTGAAGAGACTTTACACAATTCCTCTATCACACACCTTCTCTTTAATCTTGGCCAGGTTCCCTCAGCTGACTCTCTGTAAAATGGTTGAGGAAATTGTCCCAGCTTATAGCATAAAGGCAGGAGAAAGAGCACGTTAATGATCACAGGAAGAAGGGCATGTTTCAATGTCAGAGGGTAAGAACCACATATAGTTAAGTTTCACGTACACAAATGTCACAATACTAGGCAGATACATTTGTTTGTCAACAACCATACATTAATTAAATCTCTATTGAAATATAACGAAAATGTTATGAAGGATAAAATCTTAGCTCCAGAAAAGGTAGCAGGAATTTGGCTATTCACAGGAATGGGCTAGTGGATTTAATTCTACATATACAGAAGAAAACATTTCACAGAACCCAGACTCATGTTGTAGATTCTATGCTATATGTGTGGGTCCACTAAGATATAAACTACTCTGGCTTTGCCCAGACTAATTACAGTTCTGCATTATCCTCAGCTATGTAGGAACCTCTCAGAAAAAGAGTATCCCTCCAACTTTTCATTGGGAAGGCAAAAACAATGCAAGCCTCCAGAAATTCAGTGTAAGTCCTTGTCCTCTCCTCTTGGTTTAAGAGCAGCATTGCAAGTGCACCCACTGCAGTCTGAGACCTGGTGGACTGGGAGGTTTAGAAAGCTGCAGGGCATCACAGAAAATAGGTTTAGGCAGCTCTGTTGAGAACCCGGGTGTTGGAGAGTGAGGGCTGATTACTTTATTCCAGCAAGGCCTCCCTAAATAAACAGTTTTTTTCTTTCCATCTCCTGGTCCTAAATGAGTTCCTTGGGCATCCTGCAGAATGCTAACTGCTGACTGACAAACATTACGGCACCAAATGTGCTGCCCCCACAGCTGCCTGCCGCAGCACAGAGTCCTTCAGCAAATTCAGGTCTGCTCTTCAGTTGTTTTCCTTTCCTGCAAAGACTGACTGTGAATCTTAATAACTTGCTTAAGATAGAGAAGCATTCTCAGTCTTTCTCCTTCTAGTTAATTCCACCATGTGTGTTAATATGGGATGAGCTCAACTACAAATCAGTCATTTTTCCAGCTGTTTCCTAAAGCAAACCAAAAGGTTTTGAACACATTGCCTGCTGCACTTGTCTCTCAGCATTTAAAATTCATCCAGTCCTTAACACATTCTCTGATTTTGCGATCCACATGGTTCTGAGAGAAACAAAAAAGCACTGAAGAAGTTGATTCCTTATTTCTCTTCTGGCCTCTCTTCTCCTCAATCCACAACAAAGAAGCAAAAAAGATAACATAGGAATTATTTTCCATTTGTTTTATTATCATACCTCAAACACACTACACACTTTGCTGAGAGCATAAGATGTCATCTCTGACATGAATGAGTTAATATAAGGGAGAGAAGGATATAAAATGCAGCCAAAAGGAACAAGCTAGCAAGGGCATGTTACTTACTAGTAACTAGCAAGTTTGGTAAAGATTCGTCTTTATGGTAGTTGCATAGATCAGGTCAAGTTCTGTGTCCTTTAATCTGTCTCTGCAATGCAAACACCACCAGCTCCACACAGTGCTGGTAGGATCCCCATCAAACCATACAGAATTATTCCAAGATTTACAGTCTCCTTCTGCTGTTTCAGCAGGCAGATATTTCAGCTGTGGCCATAGAACCAAAAATGTAGAAATAAGAAATGTTCATATGTAGAAGATTAAAGTAGCACTCTAGTAGTAGAACACGTTAAATAGTTTCAAGGCTTGAACTCTTAAAATACTTGTCTATAGGCTATTAGTAGTAGTGACTGGTTGTGCTTCTACAAGAACTTCCTCATGGATCATGCAGACTTATGATTTAATGAATTTATCCTTGATCTACACACAGAATCACTGCTGTAAACACTGTAATTGACACAACTGCTGGTGGCATGATTAATAGTCATGAGATAGGGCAGCCAAGGATTTTAATTAAAGAAAAAATATATTCAACTATGTGTGTGAGTGTATGCATGGATGTAAAACAGAAATAGCTATTGAAGGAGCAATGGGAATGTACAACTTCCTGGTAAAGTCATAACTTCCCAGGCTAAGAGACAGGGTCTATAGTCCGAGCACTCTTCCAGACCATCCTGTCTCTGTTCTTTGCTATACAGGGACACAGCTTCAACAAAAGAACAGAGGAGTGCCCTGCCAAATTAGAAGAGTAGCCAGAAGAGTAGTTTCCCAAAAAACAGAAAAATTGGATTTGATCCCCCCCCCCCCCCACACACACACATTGACTAGGAGTTAATCTTTTGCTTCCAACAGAAGTGTCTGAACACCGGGCTGCTATGGAAGAGGAAGTTACCTTCTCCTCTGGTTTTAACTTGTGGGCATCTTCCCTTTGGACCAAAATTTTTATACTTCTGTGTCCACTTTCAGGTTAGCAAGTCCAACTTTTTCCATCCAAGGTATGAACTGTGCCTCCCTTCTGTAAATTTAGGAAGTCCACATGGCCTGCCCTTGGATTTAGAAACCATGCTGTGGGCTTATAGTAAACAAGTTGCTGATCTCCCTGTGGCAATGCTGAGGCACAAAGGACAAATATCACTTCTTAAAGAGGCGACAGAGTGTAAGAGGAGAGTCATGATTTTGTTTTTGAACATAACATAGGTAAGGATAATCATGAAAGCCTGCATTCCATTCTGATATCCACATATTTATAAGCTGGTCTAAAAGAGGACACAGAGAAGATCCATGCAGCAATTCAAAAGCTGCAAAAAACACTTGCAGAACCTCTTTGTATTCAGTTACCAGCAAGAGAAATAAGGTAACTTGTCTATACTGTATAAATACATCATGACAAAGAGAGTATGCTGCATACTAAAAGGTTGTTTAAGAGCTAGCAGAGAAATAGCTTATCTATATGTTTTGTCAATTTATGAAACAAGGTTTTATGTAGTAAACTACTAGATACAGTATAATTTGATCAGGACACTAGCACTAGCATTGCTATGGAACTAGCATCCCAATTTGGGCTCTCCCACCCTCTCTTGGCCAACACTAACCATTTTTTTGATCTGTTGGCCATCTCTGTGGGTTTGAGTTCGTGTAGTTGCAAGTTTTTCCATCCATATATTTTTCAGGAAAGACCTTTACTTGCGGAGTCAGCTATCAGTGCTTGATATCCTTTACCTTACCGTCAGAGAAGTTTGATGGTAGTATGAGCTGGTCTGTATATAATATTTTCAGAGCTTTGCCTGACATGTGCCATACAAGCACAAAGAACATTTTTTACGCAGCAAACTGTGACCACTTGTCCTTAGACCAACGTACTGCTAGCCCCAAATAAGTCTCATGAAGCCTTCTGTCTTTTCTCCTGGCATCAGCATGCTCTTGTTCTTATCCACATTTTCTGCCAAAATGCTTTCAGGAAATATGAGTGTTTGTATCTTGTGACCCCCTTTAGTTTACCACAAACTGAATCATGCTGTATAGTTCAGCTGAGTAATAAAATATAATCTGATTGGCAGGGGGTATTAGAGCGGGCCACATCATTACAGATCCTCTTTTAACCCAGTTTAACAAGTTGCTCCTGAGAAGTTATTTATTCTAGCTGTCAACATCTTGTTGTTGAAATGACAGCGATCAAATCTCTGTTAGATCCTAATCTTATTCTTCTTACTCCTGCCTCAAGTATCTGAGAGCCTCATATAAGCAATATCACTTTTTGTCAGCAAAATGATTTGTTTGACATAGATCATTCGCTGAAAGACACAACAACGTATTTTTTTAATATCTACAACAACTATTAGCATGAGATAAGTATGGAATAAATAGTAGGCAATAGTGAATCATGGAGTCTTGAAAGTCTGAACTGTTGCTGTGTTGAGCATGCTGATCCATACACAAAACAAGAATGTATTTCACAATTACGAAAACTCAGCAATGTGTTCCCAGGTGAACAGATGTCACAGCTGCAAATTATTAGTCAGAGACTGATGTTCTTGTAGTGTCCTGGGGAGACCTCACTAGCTAGCAGAGCGCCAGACCCATCTCTGTTATGAAGTTATAAGAGTTCTTTTATTATGCCTCTTGATGCTGGGAAATGGGGAGGGAAAAGTTATATATTATCCATCAGGCAGATTCCAGCACAACTTGAACAGTCCTCTGACTTAAGAAACTCTCATCCTTAAAGGATACGTTGTCTCTTGATTTTATCTTCTCCAGACCTCCAGKGCTAAACACTTGTGCAACTCTATCATGCCACGCTGTTTGCATTCTAGTGGAGAGTGAAATTGCTTGAATGTATTTGCAGACTAGTTTACGAGGATGCTATGAAGCTTAATGAAGGCTCAAAAGATGTTTGGAGTGTCACTTGAAAAACAGTAAAGTTTAGAATGTTATTTGGAGCAAGTGAATCATTTTTTAGTAGTGGGAAGCTTAATATTTTAGGCTTAAGAAACATTTGAATTAAAATGCACCACCCACAGAGTTCAAAATTATTCATTTAATATGCTATCTGTCTCTTGAGCCATTTGTGAGTGCGAGCACATTTCATTCATGCCAGGGAATGTGAATGCACATTCAGCTTTAAATGTAGGTTCTTAAAGATGACAGGTCTGATTCTCATCTCAGATTGGTGAGGCATTTCCTCTAGTAACAATAATTTTAAACTCAATATACAGTATATCTGCGTCAGAATGGAGTCACCTGGTGTATTCCAACATATTCACAAAAGTGTAAAAATATTGCCTCTGGTGGGAGAAAGACAGCATAATCAGCTATGCATCTAATTGACTGTTTTAGATAAATAGGATGGTCCCAGAGTCAGAATAACAGTGTGTGCCCATAGGCAAGCAGATTTTGCCTATATAGAGCCATCCTGAATGCCCAGTCCTGATCTTGTCAAACCCTGCAGATTAAAACCAAAACCCATGTTGAAAATGCATTTCTTACTAAAAAAAATCGGTATCTTTTCTTCTCCATCAACTTATACATTTCTTGCTGAGCAATGAAAGGGCTGTGCCTCTAGGACAACATCCCATGCACTCTCTGTTGCAACAGTTCAAGCATATTCACCTCTTTATATACAGGTGGCAAATTCATGCTTTTCTTTTCATGCATCTTCCTTGCTAGTTCTGTAAAGTCTGCATCTCCCACAGCTGCTCATTGCAAATTTTGCCTTAATGAAACATGATGTTGTAAATAAAAGAGAAAAAAGTAATTACATTTCTCTTTCTCCCTTCTCACAGAAAACTGACAACTTACACAAACGAGTATCATCTTAAAGATTTTTCTTAACAAAAAATGAGTGTGGTAAACATATCTCTTTCGGAAATCCCAATTTGTCAGAGTATCTCTTCACTGCAGTTGTATTTCTTATATGTTGAGGGGATCTTGACACTTCCCTCTTCATTTCTTGTTATATTGATTCATGGCTTTTATTTTGGGATCTCATAATTTAGAGACTGGCATTTTTGTGTGCAAAAGTAAAATGTGTTACTTTCTGATTCTCTTTGCATGGGTTGGTTTCCAAAGTAATATTAATAAAGCCTGTAGTTCATGTATATATATGAACTATATCATCCTTCTTATATGCTTCTCATTAAAGTGAAGAGTCTCATAGTTTTACATTAATTTTCCCCTCTTGTAAGTAATCTATTTGGCTCCATATTTTGTTATGAAAGTCAACAACCTTGGAATTCTTATTCCTACAAAACATTGATTTTGACATTTCTCCTTCTGTCTTCCTTTGCAATTTCATTGCAACTTTTATGTAATTAAAAAGTTAATACTTCTGCATTGTTTTTTTGTCCACGCAATGAGAAGAAAGCCTTTTCTGCCATAGGAATGTTTTTGAAAAATGTATTGATTTATCTAGTTGTTGGAACTACAAATGTAAGTTATGTGGAGCTTTTTATGGTGTGTAGCTATTTCTGGCATTTCTGCAGAAATTTCTGCATTTCAGAGCAATACTTTTCTGTCTAAAAGAGCAAAGAAGACATTAAGATGGAAAGCTCCTTGTGAAATGTCATTGAATTAAAGAAAAATTTTCTCTGAAGGCAACTGGACTAATGAAGGCTATTTTCCACAGAGCTGTGCCTTACATTTGGATTCTCTGGTATCCACTAGTGTTCAAATCTAAATATATTACCTTGCAGATGACTGCCCTAAAAGCAATCTGTAATAATGGGAACTCCCTTGTTGTTCCTGCTGAGGTGAGTCACTGTGCTTCAGGAAATGCATGCCAGAAGGACAAAACAAGAATGACACTCCTTGGGAAAGCAAATTCTAGGCCATGGCCCTTGTTCCAAGGGTGGCTAAGACTTGGGAAGAGGAGACAAGAAGTTTTTTCTGGGCAGTCTTTTTATCACTGAGCAATGCGGCAAGAGCTGTAGAACTTAAATTATAACTGAGTTATAAAAATGAAAATCAAGTTTGTCTACAGTGAAAACTGTGGTGTAGCTGGGTACCAGGGCTGAGCCTATGTGCATACCCAGTGCACTTCAGATATTAGTTTCCTGGGTGGTCCAAGAGCTCCCCAGCCAGTTATCTGCATAGGTGAGATAATGGACTGGTTTGAGGCAATGGTTTGAGTTGAAACTGGGGGCTGGACTCCTCCACAGCAAAGAGTTTGACTGATTCTTCCAGGAACTCTCCAGGTGGAAATTTCAGTCAGTTCTGGAGATTCCCCCCAGGCAGATCCTGCTGTGCCTAGTCCAATTTATATGCTCAAATGTGTTGATTAACATACTGAGTGGAGGGTCCTAGAGATGCCCAGGCAGCTCTTGCTGCAGAGATGATCAAACTGTACATAGATAAGACATTGATAAATAGTCAATAGAAGCTGTTCCTGCAGTTTCCTGCAGAAATGGTTGGATTAGAAGATATGATGAGCAGAACAGGAGTTCTGGGAGTCTTCCCCAATCCACCCGAAGATGCTGCTGCAAGGACTCTTGCAACAGCRACTCCCATCACCACCAAATAGCAATTCACAGTTCTGTTTGGGAGATTTGATTTCCATGCAAGTGCTGTCCTACACCAAGATCTCAGTAAACTATTTTTTCATTTTTTAACAAACATTCTGCCCAGAACACCTGCGCAAGAGCTAGCGAGTCAGGATCTCTTACTGACCTTGTGAATCTCCATCTCTTTTCTGTATACAAAAGTAATCCTTAATAAGGATTAGTAAGGATTCCTTAGTAAGGATTATTAGTAAGGATTAATCCTTAGTAAGGATTACAAAAGTAATCCTTAGTAAATTGTGACCTCACAAAATTTATTTCAACTCCCAAATAGAGCTAGATGGGAAATGGTGCCAAGTGTTTAGGCAGAGCAGACCCCCTTTTGGATTTGGGTGCATAAATTCTAAGTAGCACTTTGGAGTGGGGTACCTCTTATTTAATGTTAGATGTCTGAAAATGTAGACCTGTAATCTGAGTTAGTCACTTAGATTCCCTTTACTATCAATGGAAAGAAATACACACTTCTAGGATGGATTTGCCCTACCAGTAGGGTTCATCTTACTTCTAATAGGAGAGCCCATTTCTCTCTATTGATTACAGAGGGATCTTTGGGTAGTGGTTAGGTCAGAAGCTAACATTTGCTTTTGCAGATGTGGAAAGTGAGGCAAAATCTGCCAGCAGCATCCTGGGATGCATTAGGCCGAGCACTGCCTGCAGGTCGAAGGAGGTGGTCCTTCCTTTCTGCTCAGCACTGGTGAGACCACATCTGTGGTGCTGTGTCCAGTTCTGGGCTCCCCAGTACAAGAAAGACATGGACATACTGGAGCAAGTCCAGCCATGAAGATGATCAAGGGCTTGGAGCATCTGTCATAAGAGGAGAGGCTGAGAGAGCTGGGCCTGTTCAGCCTGGAGAAGAGAAGGCCTGGGGGGGAACTGTGGGGGGAACTTATCAATGCTTATAAATATCTGACAGGAGGATGTCAAGAGCCATACTTCTCTCAGGGGTGCCCAGTGACAGAAGGAGAGGCAATGGGCACAAACTGAAACACAGGAAATTCCACTTGAACATAAAAAACGCTTCTTTACTGTGAGAGTTATTGAATACTCTAACAGGTTGCTCCCAGAGAGGTCGTGGAGTTTCCATCCCAGGAGATCTTCAAAACCCTGCTGGACACAGTCCTGAGCAACCTGCTCTAGGTGACCCTGCTTGAGCAGTGTGGGTTGGATTAGATAATCTCCAGAGGTGCCTTCCAACCTCAAACTGTTCTGCAATTCTGTTAAAATGAATCTGAAGCATGGCATCTACATTCAGTCTGGTAGGCTTTCTTACACCCTGTTTTGTTTCTGTAGCTCTTCCTTAATCTTAAGGAACATGCCACGTTCCTATTATCATATTTCAAGAAATTGCTCTCATTTTAAGGATCTTTATGACTTTTTTAAACAGACTTTCCCATACTAATTTGCATAAATCACATACCTGAAAAAAATGTCTAATATTTCAGGAAAACATGCCTCAGATCAGAAAAAAATGAGTAAAACAAGCTTGGACTTTTTTTTCAAATTTGAATACATCTCAGTATTAGAGTCTTGTATCTGAATAATTGTACTGTACAAATTAATCTTATATCATCTTTGTATTGGGCTTTATCTTGAAATCTTTGCTCAGGTGATAGAAATTTTGTCTAAGTAAAGATTGAGAAAGAATTCTAGGATTCAACTCATGGATCAGAGCCAGAATTTTGGGAACTGTGAAGATATATTGCTAGATAGTGTAAATTTACAGAAAATACAGATATTTACAGCGTACTTGATGCATGGAGTTCACACTCTGACCTGAATCTTGCCTACATGTATACCATGAACATACTGAAAAGTAGGAACGTTACCTTTTAATCTCCAGTTCTTTCCGGTTTTGGCACAAGGTTTATTTTCAATAATAAAACAAAAAGTTCCATAGGAGACAACTGTTTTTTGTTTTACTATGTTTTTATGTGTGAAGTTAAAACAGTGGATTAATTTAGTTAAAAAACAAATTAAAATTATATTTGCCATGTCCAGAAACTCTCAAAACAACATCTTTTTAATATTTTACTAAACAGAAGACGAATGAGCTATATTCCTAGTACAAGGAAAATATGGCTCAGAGTTTCTCTCTTTGAACCAGCCCAAAGCTTTTGGCTAAAATATCAGTGAAGTATATAATGTATCAATAATGTTAGCAATGCTTACTTAAGGTACTTATGAAAAACAAACAAAAGGTTTACTTAACAGGCATAACTACTCCCCCATTAGTTTTGATCAATTGCTTTGTGGTCATGTTCATTAGACAGCCTAATGTGAACCACAATTAGATTCTATCCTTTTAAAAGACAAAGCAGAATCCCAAGCCATTAATTAAAGGGTCTGACTAAAGTTGGTTACAAGATGGATGTTGCATCCCCTTTACTGATGACTGAACTCAGCAAAACAGAGTACTTTAGTTTTAAGTAGCAAATACTCTAGCAGTATTTGAATGCAAACTTTTGCTCTGCTCTGGTGCAGCTGGAAAAAGAAAATTGTTTCATGTGTAGATTCCTGAAGACATGAAATCCTATAAATCTAGATTTACACTGGGCAAACTGCAAGTGTGATCAAAATGTTTGAGATGGGGGAGGCCAACTAATGGCTCACTGCTTATCTGTGGTATTATTTTCCTTTGACCCTGAAAATCATTTAAAACTTAGTTTTCTGACCCCCCTGTATCTAATGCTTCAGCATCCCAACGCCAAAAAACAGTTTATGGTACCTGAGAAATCAAAAAGCCAATTACTTTCTTACTACAACTGAAAACTACAGGTTGGCTGGTATATTCATGCATGTGTCCAGGCAAAAGTTCTACCCTGCAAATGTAAGAAAACTGTCTCCGGGTATATAAATCCAATCTATTAATTACCTCATGAGTCRTTACCTCCACAGATGCTCCCCAGCTGCACTCCATGGATGGTCCCCAGACCTTGCTTTGTATTAGTCTGCTTCCCTCAGGCTATCCCAAATGTGAGATGCACAGTTCTCTCCTCCGAGTGAATATGCGCCATTTCTCTGTCCCCCTCCTCCCAATACCACAAAGAATGTTAAGAGTTGCTTCTCTTTAAGATGTTCTGAGAGCAGTTGACCCGACACTAAACCGCACTGAACATTGAACAAGGCCGTGCAATGCCAAGTGCCCCAGGTTTAGCAAAGAGTCACAGATTTCCTGTGTGACCTTGGAAAAAAGATCAAAGGGAACTTAGGTAGCTGGTTTTAATGGCAGGTTAAATACAGCAGCTTTCAGATCTGGGCGTCAGGCTTGCATGGATGAAAGAAGAGTATTTCTCAATCTCCCCAGGGCTCTGTGAGGCTCTCAGCAATTGTGGTAACTGGGGGGAGGCACTGACCACGAGCTGGGAGGTTAACGTTAAGTTCAGGTGTAGTAACTAAAATTTTGAAAAGAATAATCAGGGGGATAAAGGGAAAATTTTTAATTTTAGAAAAATTCTTAGGTTCAGGATTTTTTAAAGGCAGGACTCTCTGAGGTTTTCATCTGGTGTCTGTTTGGGCCTCTTTCCTTTTCCATCAGTTTGAAATAATAAGACTATTACCTAGAAGCTTTAAAAGAAAAAGAAAAGGCTACTCATTGCCAGTGGGAGAAAAATATATTGCAGTCCTTGGCAATAAGGGCCTGAGGCTCTACTGGTCTTCTCAGTATGTAGCCTGATGCTAACTCAGCTATAAGAGAGCCAAAGCACACAGAGAGACTTTTTTTTTTAATTAGTTTAGTGTCCATTATTAATAGGAAACCCACAGAAAATAAAAAATACAAATCCTAGATAAACACAAAAGCCTATTTTTAGTTTGTGAGATATATGGGAAGGTACAGAGCCCAGGAACAGGCACAGAAGGTTATCTCCCATTTCTCTGAAGTCTGCCTACAGGGTTATTTGCCAGGGTGTTGACTGCCAGAAAGCCTCTCTGGCACTGCTGCGTCGTGCCCTTGCATTAGGCTGAGGGATGGCTGAGAAAATTCTTGCAATTAATTTGAGGAAGATTTGTCCTGCAAACATGTCCTGTAGGAAGAGAATAAAAACAAACAGCCAAGTTTGTTATTTACCCAGACAACCAAACAGAGCAAAAAAGTCAGAGGAAAAGTTGGGATCACTATGGAGGAAAGCAATAAAACTAAATACAAAATTTAACGATCATAGCAAAGATAGGTCTTGCTGCAGAGGCTCTTGCCTCTCTTACTATCACAGGAACTCAGTGTCTAAAGCTTTTTTTTTTTTTTTGGCATATTTTATTTTTGTAAATATTTTCATATGGATACTCATAGCCCTTTAAAAGTCCCAGATATTAAAGCTCTGGATCAGAACTTTCAGACAGTGAGCAAAAACTTGAGCTGAAAGCTCTGAGGCAAATCACCATCTTCATCAGGTTGCTGTTGCTGGGTGTTGCCAGCAAAAAAAAAAGGACAGGGAGATTATATCCAAATTTCTATGCAGTGCATGATTTAAGATTAGAGATATTTTAAGGAAATTCACTCATGAAAAGGAGGGAAAAAAGGAAAATGCTCCTCCTACAGTCTTACTGGTTGTGGGAACTCTGCAGTTTGCAGCAGAATGAGTTGTGAATTTTTTGACAAATGGCTTTCTCATTGAAAAATGTTAAAACCAAAACTTTTCATGGAAAAGGGTCTATTTTTAGCTAAAAAAAAAATAGAAAAAAATTTAAAGCAAAAAGCTTCCAAAGTTAATGTTCTCAGAAAAGAACATGCTAGATTTTCACTTCAAAATGGTTGTATTCTGATATTTAAGTTAGCTAAAACACAAAAGCCAGAAGTGAAATGGAATGTTTTGAAACCATGGAAATGACTATTTCACCCAGATTACTGCTTCATGAAAATTTTCAACATTTTGACTTCTGATATTTGTATGGGATGAAATTTCAACATTTCAGAATCTTTGAAGGACATAAAATGAGCCTTCTAATGGGCTTTGATTTTCTCTTCTTTATTCTTTAAATCTTTATGAATGAAATTATGAGGAAAATTATATAAGTGCTTTGCCTGTGATTAAAAATATGCCCAAAAGAAATTTCATTCAATCTCAAAAATCAAGAAAATTAATTGAATGAGCATTTTTTCCATTGATTTTAGTGGGCTATATAAAGACGTACACAACAATGAAAGACTTCACATTTCAGAAATGCAGATATATAGTTGCATATTTAAACATGCATAGGCAAGTAACTGCATGCAGTTGCACCAATTCTGTGTACAGATTGTCCTTTGCTTCTTGCAGACATTTACACATGTTTGAAGAAGATATGCTCATATGTATGCCTATCATGCGTATATATGGAAAGGAATCTAAAATATTTACACATTTTAGGCTGCAACCTCAGACCAGGTATGCTTTCCTGCCCTTAAAGAAACACTGAAAAGCCCAGATCTGTAGCAGCCTAGATTTGTTTGGGATTTTTGATGTATTGTTACCTACCTGCTCATTAGACAACCTTCCTCTTCCTAATTTATCACTCTATCACCATATTTAGTACAAAGAACCAGCCTGCAAAAGGTAAAAAAATAATTATAAATTATACTGACCTGTTCACATTAGTGTGAGTGTAAGCAACACCAAGGTGTTTCTATTTATCACCATTTGCTTTGATAGGGCACCATTCATTTAATTTATCATTTGATTCCTTTCAATTATTTCTGCTTGAGGAGAAATACAATCAGCATTATTTAGTTAGGATTGTGTTTGCCCAAAAGGTTTTGTAAAACCCATTAAAAGGGAACAGTTGCTGGATACTTGTGCATTGGATCTAGAGTTTTCCTCAGATTACTTTGTGATTTTAAAACATTCTTATTTAAATTTCTATAATTACAAGAAGCTAACATAGATAATCTGTATTTAAGCTAAAGAGGAATGTAGTGAAATTGTATGAATACTTTCTTTGTTATTTCAGGGTAACACACTTCTGTGTGGAACAACTACCAATTCGAAAATCTTCTACCAAGGACCATTGCTGATTATCTTACTGATTTTGGGTTTGTTTGTTTGTTTGTTTGTTTGTTTTGCTTTTTCAATTTTGGAAGCATTGGGAACCCTAAGCAAAGAAGTGGGAAACATGATTCTAAACATGAATTAAAAATGACAAAATTAACCCAGGGGTTGCACAACCAGTTTAAATGCACTGAGTTATTAGGACGGCAGGTAATAAGCCTACCATCTTCTCCTCCTTCCTCTGCTGCCATCTTTCCAAAGGAAAGACTGAGCTAGATGCATATACCCAAAGGGGCAAGTTAGTTGTATGCACTGAAGTTCAGGAAGGGCTCTTGGACTGTAAATCCTAAAGCAGTTCTTCTCTCAGGATTTCTGTACCGCTCCCTGATGACCAGCTGGACATGTTGAGTCATGTATTTCATCCTGGAGTGCTTGCCCTTCAATTTGCTTTGGAGACTGCATTGCTGGACCTTGGCTTTGTAGACACAGCAATGGTCTATTGACTGGTCCCAGTACCTCAGCCCCTTTGTGGGTTTGAGCCTTACTCTTTCAGTATCAGAAGATGCAACATGGTGAATAAATGCACAAATGGTGTCCAGGAGAATGAGATAACAGGCAAACGTCAGATATAAATTTAAACGTGAATGTGAATTGGTACATTGGTAATGAGCTGCTCTTACTTTCAGTAACCAATCCCTCTGCTATTTTTGGTTTCTCATGTGACTTGTTTAGTGTTGGGCACTTAGACACTTAAGAATACTGAAAAGAAGCGGGTCTGACCCTGAGAGTTGGTGTTGACACCAAGGAAACAAGAGGTTTGTTCAAATCTGCATTTTTTTTAAACTTCAGGGTCTAGAAAAAATTCCAGAGAAACAACAGGCATATTACTTATCTCTCAGCATTCATTTGGGAGGAAGAGGGCTCTGACTTCTATGAGCTTTTACAGTTCTTTTCTAAATTTTTTTGTTTTATCCTCTTTCACAGGAGATCAATAGGGGCTTTCAGGGTGCCATTTGCAGACTGTCAGTTGATCACTTTGGCAATCCCTGCAATTAAAGATCTCTCTGAGCTTCAGTTTGCCCAGCTAAAAATGTAGATAAGACTACTGATACTCTTAGTAAGGAGTTTTGAGGACTTTGGATGAAGATCACTTTATTTAACATTACTCTGTGACCTGCTATCCCTTTAACTTCACAAACTTCTGACTTTCTCTAGGTAGAAAAGAAAAAAGGGAAAAAAAATCAGCTTCATGGGTAAGAAATAAAAGTAATTTTAGATAGCTTTTTAAAGAATTAATTGCACAAAGGTCTATCTCACCTAATGTAAGAAGGCTGTGACTATTACTCTCTGCCTCTGTGACAGCCCTGCTGACCGTCTCTGCACTGCAAATTGCTTTAGCAGTTAAGAATGGTTTTACTTAACTGCAGGATCCAGTGCCTGTCTGTGGTGAAACATGTTCCTAACTCATGGAAGACAGTTTACTTTTCGTCCTCTTAGCCTTTCTGTGCCCAAGAGAAGTGCACTGAGCAGAGGCTCAGGGATATATCTGCCTCTGTGTTTCACTCATCTGCAAAGCAGGAACTGAGAGAGGCACAGCAGGACAGCGAGGCCTCCATCTGTTGTGCAGATCTCTGCTTTTTCTGCAAGTGATGCAAGAAATAACCAATATTTCATTTGAAAAGAATAGCATTCACTTTAAAGTATGCCTTAGTCTGACTGCTAAGAAGCTATTGCTCGATATCCGCAGCCTCACCAACTAGTGGTATTGAGGAGGCAGGAGAGTTAAAGGAGTATTCAGTCTGACATCATGCCCCCACCACAGACATCTTGAAAAATATTATGGAAGCCACACACTCTGTGTTCTGCTGTTTTATACAGACCTCTTAAATGGTGCTTCCCTAAGTTACAGGAGGAATGTGAGAATAAAAGTTACTACAGTATTCTGTACCTTGCAGTGCATGGAGGAAGGGGACAACGCATACTAAAAATAGGATAGAGAAGTAGATTATTTTATAGATTATAGTAGATTATATTATTACATCTGAAGCATAAATAGGATATGCAGTTATAAACAGGATCTGAGGTACCTGGATATGATGGGAGAACAAATTGTGATTGCATTAGACAAACAAAATCCACACCTTAAGACCAGGGTTTGTGAAAGGGCGCGATCTGCTAGACTTCCTCCTGCACAAGTCATGCACACACTTCTGACTAAAGTTTTCTTCATAAGTACTTGTTTTCTCCAAATGGCAGCATCTGGGCTTTAGAGTATTATCGTAAAGGCTTTCTTTTGGGGTACAAGATGTGCAGCACAAGAGTAGTTTAAGCAGTAAACCTGGAAAGCTATTAGACGTCAGGAAAAATACCAAAGGAAAGAACAAGTGCAATTAATAAAACATAAAACATTTGCTCCATAAAAATCTAGAATATCAACATTACTGCTTCAAATTAGTTGAAGAGTAATTATCCCCAAGATGTTCTGGCACCTTCTACATCTTGTTTGCAAAAGTTTGACAAAACAGGGAAGACGTGGTAAAGATAAGGATACCAGAACTATCTGTCGGATTAATAAAAGGAAGGAGAATTAGAATAAACTATTAGAAGTGAAATGACATTATGACAGAAATTGGACAGTGTTAGTTATCTGTGTGCGGAGTGCGCACACATGAGAGCCTGAAAGGCAGTGAAGGTGACCTTGTACAGTCTCATCTGATAGAAGATTAAAATCCCAATCTTGGATATTGTCATTACTTACTTTTAATAAACAATATAATCCTGGTGGAAGAGCCCAGGTGTTTGTTTATGCACCTAATTTGCTGAAAACATGCTGCCTTTTGCACTGAGATGATTTAGATACAGAATTTATTAACAGATTTTAGGGGCAGTGGGATGCTTTGTGAACAGAGTGGAAAAAATCCATATGAAAAGTGTTATTTTAAAGAAGGTCTCCTTAGGAGATTTGTAGTGTAGGATTCAATATCATAAATATTTCTGCCCTTTATCTATGATAAGGAAAGAAGAACACCTCTGTATCCCAGTGGTGTAAAGACAGCAGAAAAGTCAAGGTTAAGGCTGTCTTTGAGGCATATTCACACTTCCTTGTTGACTAGCCTGGGTGAGACTGGAGACAGCATAGGGAGGGATGGCATTGGTGCTTTTTGCAGCCTTTTGGCTTATTGGGTAGTACTTTTAGCAAAAGAATAGATATCTCTTCCTTCTCCAAAAAGAAAAGAAGTGGGAGAGGAGAATATGTTGAGAGTGTGTTGGGAGAGTGAAAGAAAAGAAAGATGGGCTACTGAATGCCCTTCCCTCCCACCAGATCCTGAAAAGAAGAATACTGTGCTCTATACTGTGCTAAAACATGACATTTAGACTTAAGCAGTTTAAATAGTCCCCTGAGCCATGTTGCGGGTGCAGAACAGCTGTATGTATAATTAAGTAAAGCTAATTACAATAAATTAAGTTAACTAGAAAATCAGTCAGAGTTTTTATTCCTAAAAGTTCTGTCGTTGTTGCCAGAGTTGAAAATGCTGTAGGGCAAGATGCTGGGCCACTGCAGATTGTCAAAGATCTAGTCACCTGGTTTCATTTTTTATTCAAAACTGATAATTGGAAAATGTTGAAGTGAGGGGAGTGTGTTCATATGCCTGAATTTTAGCTCCTAATTTAAAAATTAGATGAGGAGGCTAATCTCTCTAGGGTAATAGTATATTCAAGGTACTTGCCTTCTCCTTCTCTTGGCTACAGAAGATTTCTTGAGTGTTCAGGCTAGTGGCAGAATATGGTGTGAATGTTTCCTTTGCCCATCTACCCAGCCATGTCAGCATGGCTTTCTTCTAAAGTGGTAAAAACTGCAAAAACTTTTATTCTAGTTCAACATTTAAACATGTCACATAGTCCAGTGAAAATCTAGTGCAACTCCATGAACATCAACAAAGTCATGCTGGTGCATTATTAGCGAATCTTGTCAGAGAGGAGGATTTGGCTCACCATTTATTAAGATTCATGTTTCATGCTGTGCCACTGAACAAGAGCCAATGCGGCAAGAGAAAGCCTGATACTGCTTGTAAACTAATGCAATACACCCAGATGAACTGTAGATTATCTGCATTTACAGTAGCATTACTGACATGAGGATCAGC
This sequence comes from Apteryx rowi, assembly GCF_003343035.1. Classification (NCBI taxonomy): domain Eukaryota; kingdom Metazoa; phylum Chordata; class Aves; order Apterygiformes; family Apterygidae; genus Apteryx; species Apteryx rowi. The sequence goes on from NW_020448975.1 coordinate 58,397, forward strand.
TCCAGGAAGAACCGTGTGCTGTGCAATGTATTGGTTGAAATGAAGAAAAGTGTTGAGCAAAGATATTGGCTGTAGCTGAGAAAACCGTGAGGAACAAATCTCTGGAGTCTGGGAGACCATGCTAGGAAAGCATCACTGTATGTTTGCCTTTTTCTTACGCTCTTCCCAGAACATCTGCTACCTCCCACTGCCAGAACCAGGATACTGGACTAGACAGGTGTTTGATCTCACCTTAAACATGTATTATGACATGTAGTATGCTCCTTCAGTTGCATGGTGCACTCAGCAAGGAATAAACTGTGATTCAGCTAGCACACAGCAAAGTGAGGCAAAAGGCTGTTGGGACTATATCTCCTGCGTCTTAGTGCTGGCTGCCGGAGCTAAAGATCAGATTGTGAGAGGCAAAGTAATTTTATTTGCAGAGTAATGACTTTGCTTTGTGCAAGGAGAAAGGAATTAGATTGGCAGGAGCGCTGATTGTGCCCTCTCCTCTCCACCAGCCAGCTCCCCAGGCCAGCATGCAGGGATACATCACTGTATGCATCACTGCCACAGCGCGCTTCCTCTTCTTCAAGCCTCTCCTGCAGTTGTGCCTTTGTCCTTTTGGATGCCCCTCCATCACCCAAAATTGTGGCAAAACCTTGAGTGAGCCTCATCACAGCAAAAATACAACTGAAAGCTACATTTAATTCATCTGCATTTGCTTTATTTGATAAGAAGGGATGTCTCCACAGTAAATATTTTTTAGAATAAAAATGAGTCAGTAACTATCTCTAAAGGACTTGGTTTAAGGGTAGGCGTAATGCAGTCCACACAGGCTGTGAAATTATTCTCATCAGGAGGCTTTAAGGAACATTTCTGGGAACCAAGGTGGATTAAGGTTTGACCTTCTTTTTAATATTGTCTTTCCTGATGCTTTCTCTTATATATACACTTGTTCTCAGGTGTCAGAAATGAGCTGCATTGATCCTGTTTTCAGAGATCAGTGGTAAACAGCAAGCCTCTGTGATTTATGGCTGGGCCTGCTGATAATACCTTAGAGATGTCTGAGCACCTGCTGCTGGAGATGCGGCTTTAGGAACCAGCGATTTAAACTTTTCAGGTATAGCTCTCCCAGCCATGCTCACTTGCGAGATGAAAACAAATGGGATGAGGCAGCAATTATGGACAGTGATTCTGGGCACTGCCCAGCCCATGAGAAACAGATTCTTCTGGTTTCAGAGTATTCTTCAATGTCCCTTCCCCTCATGCCATTCTTGATCAACAAAAGCAGGATTTCTAATAACACCAATAACAATGTAGGGAAAGTGTCAGGAACTACTGTGCTTGTCACAGATTTGACAAAATTACTAGAAAATTTCCTAGCTGGTAAAATTTTCATACCAGTCAAATGTGTGGTTGTATTATTGACTCACAATATGATTTCATACCAGCTACCCTAAGAACACAGTTACTGCGTACAAGTCTTGGTTAGTCATCCCAAATGGCAGGAATACAAAGTAAAGTAAAATTGTATTTATGAACACTAAGTTTAATCAATGTTTTGCTTGCCATTTTACTTTGCGAAAACAAGGGTACCACACAATACACTCACTGCATGTCCATGCACTCACAGTTATCTTTTCTTTATGTGTGACAATGACGGATATAGTGTCATTCCAGCCTACAGATAAACATGTCAGTGGAGAAAGACTCTCCTTAAATTCTGCCATTTTCACTGCAAACTAAGCTGATGCAAAGATAAATTCGGCTACACAGGGGGAGCGAACAATACAGCAGGCTTGAGGTTGCCATGATATTGATAGAGAGGGCTGTACTGCACTGCCGCTTCACTTTGGACGGAGGCATGGAGCAGAGCACTAAGGGGAAAAGCTACCATCTCCTGAGCCACTGCTACATCAGCCCTTGGTCCTGATGTGAAACTTCAGTGTCTGAGATTCATAAGCTGATTTGTAACATTACATCAGTTGAAACAAACACAGCACCAGCAGCCTAACAGTTGTGGGGAAAACCCTGCAGGTAAATGGCACGTCTGTATTGATCAAGAGCCACTTAATAGGAAATTGAAAACGTGCCAATATTCATTAGCAGTGATTGAAGGCATAGATTTTTAAGGCCAGGAGGAATCATTATGGTTCTACAGTGTGACCTCCCACGTAACATCAGCCAGAGGACTCCTCTGTTGCGAGGCCAATAGCTGTGTTTCAACTCAGCCATAGCTTCTAGGAAAAAAAGTATAATCTTAATTTTTTAAAAAGCCTTTGAAAGAAAAGCCATCTCAGTCCTTAGTACAGTGCTCCAATCACTAATTGCAGAATAGTAATTTGTACTCTAAATTGTCTAGCTTCATTTTACAGACATTGGGGGAAGATTTACCCAACTTTGGGCACCTCCAATAGAGGTTTACAAGTGCGCAAGTCACACTGCATGCCTTTTATAGACAGTGGAGCAAACAGAAGCTTTAAAGGAGTGATTCATCTAACTTGTTTTAGACATCTACTTTAGAATGAGATGAATTGGGCTTTACAGCCCTCTGACAATGTTGCTTAGATCTCTATTGACAGTACAGAGATTCTAGGTTGACCGGCTCATATATAAGACCTCTATGTTTAGTCAGATGAATCCTACCATGATGCATACTTTTTTTCTGCTGAAGAGTCTGCCCTTTCCCAGTTAGATACTTCTGGAATACGAGCAAATTATTTCTTAACCTTCTCCTTGTTAAAGGAAGTAGGTCAGGCTCCTTTAATATTTGACCTGTTTCCTAACACTCTAAACCACTCTTATGGTCTTCAGTGTTTCAGTTTCCTTCTTGGACTGTGAACATCAGAACTGGACATAATATTAGAGAACTGATGATATGTCAGCATGGTAAACATAGCAGTAGTAAGAACATAACAACATGCGATTAGCTGTACTAGATCAGACCCAAGGTCAGTGTAGATTAATGGCTTGTCTGTGACATGATGTGTAGTGGATGATTTGGTGAAAGTATAAAAAAAAGCCTACAGCTTTATGGCAAATAAAGACATCTCTGTGCTCAGGAGTGCTCCATGGAAAGTAATTGTCTCATTATTTTCTGAACCAGCATAGGCTTTTGGTGTCTATAATATTGTATACTAATGAGCTTAACTGTTTAAATACACAGTATTTAAAAAACCTTCCTTTTGTTTGTTCTGAATCTGCCCCATTCTATTTTCCAGTCATGTCCTCTAGGTTTCATATCATGAAAGAGAGTGAGAAAATATTCCCTAGTATAACCTCCTTACATGAGATCGTCCTGTTTATGTACAAGAACTACATTAGCTCTTTTTGCCACAGCATTGAGCAGCAGATCATCTGTTCCAATAGCCATGACTTTTTCAGAATTTCCGTTTCTAGAGTTAGGAGTTCTTGATTTTTTTTAATGCAGTATTCTTTGTGCCTCACATTTGGGCCTGAATTGAATATGCCTGTTTGAACCTTAGTAAATTTGATTGTTCTTTTCTCTCATGATTTTGGGGATATTTACAAACTTTCTTAGAAATGATTTTTTTTCCCCAAATAGTGTTAAAAATGAAAATGCTAGATAACATAGGGCCAAGAATCAGATTTTGTAGAATGCTTACACAAAATGTAACAGCTTTACAATGATTTTCTATTTATAATTACACTCCACAACAGTTGATGATTTAACTAATACTTAATACATTTCATGTGTGCTATGTTCATACATGTGTATATGTTGCATAGGTCTATCCTATTAGTCAAAACATTGTGCTGTATCAGACCAGCTGGTAAAGTCCATTACTGTAACCTACCAAGCCTGCAGCCTCATCAGGAAGTACCAAGTGAGCTTGAGAGGACTCTTTACGTCTTCCTTGGTAGGGGAGGGAAATGCTTTGGTGCTGTTCACTATTTCCTAAACACTAGTGTAGTGAAGTGCTCTCTTAAAGTGATTGTGAATGAGAAACTCTTCCGCTGAGATTCCTTCCCTTTATTGTCTGCCATATCCTTCATCTCATGTAAGACTCCTGGAGCCCAAGGAGGAGTTCAGAGACTGTATTTAGATTATGAAGTAAGTGCGGGCTGCAGTCCAGATCGCCTTCAGACAACCCTGTTCACTTTGCTTTTGTACCTGGGTTTCTTCCCATGGCATGAGGAGGTGGCGTGGTGCTAGCTCAAGCCTCGGGGCAGTGTGGAGTCTCAGGTCACACCTGGCAGTTAGACATGGCTTAAAAGTTTTCTTCATACAGGAGTGACTGGAGCCTGTGAGTAGTGAGCTGGTTTTGAAGTATCAGCCTGAAGAGTTGCATGTGTTAAAAAAAAAGGCAAACTCAGTAACCATATTTGGGAGAGTGCAAAGGCAAGAACCATGAACAGCCGTGAACTAGAGCCTTTTGGCTTAGGAGAACATGGGACCAGCTGTAGAGCCCACTCACATTTCAACAGTGTCTTTTCAGAGCAGTACCAGGTTGTAACAAGCTGTAAATAACCAGAGAGCTGTCTTTCCTCAGCACATTTGTCAGCAGGGTAGAATAAAAATGTTTCTCTTTGAGGTCAGGGTAGAAGTGCCTTTGTCGGAGGATGTTGTCACAGCTTGGTTTGGCATGGTGCCGGTCCAGTGGAGGTGGTTGTGTGTGTGCCATGGGACACATCCGAATTGCAGCACAGGTTTGCTTGGTGTTCCAGAAACTGCAGCACCTGTGGGATTTCAGCCAGTAATGACTGCAGCAGTAGCTCTGTCTTTTGTGATTTCCCCTTTTTCATTATATTTGAATCTCACTTGTGCTGCTGATCCCTGGTCTGTTACACCTATAATCACAGAAATGTCTTCTGTTTTCTTTCCCTGACTTGCCTCCATCAAATCATGCCAAATGAATTTCTGAAGGAGAAAATAGGACTTTTGGTCTATGCAACATAGCCAAAAATAGTTAACTCTTAAATGCTATTTATGATTTTATCTCCTTCCTCCTGGAGGTAGAAATGCTGCTGGCATCCTCTGTGGGGAAGATGCTTGCCAAAAGGTGGAATGCATGAAAAAGGATCATTTCCTGAATCATCCTGAGAAGGCGGACACGCTATGGAGGAGGAATGGAACGACCTCGCTGCTTCTTCCCTGTTTCGCTCCATCTGGAGATGGATGTGAACATAGGGAGTGGGAGGCAGAGGAGAGGCACGCTAGGGGCTCTGTGCCTCCCACTCACCAAACACCCCAGCCCACTTGAACAGACTTGCCCTCTCCGCTTTAGGCTGTTCTCTCATATACTAACTAAGACCAGGAAGCTATACCAGAGCAGGCCTTATACTTTCAAGTTAATGCAGTTATTTTACAGTTACAGATAAAAAGCAAGATGTTGCTCACTCTCTGTGCAAAACATAAGCGCAAATCCTGGGTTCTGATCAAGGCCTCAAAAGTAAGGATCTAAGAGGGATGCGTAAATTTTCTACAGATCTCATATAAAAGATGATTTTCCCTGTCTGTTATGATGAAAGGAAGAAAAAGCAAAGATGTCAGGATATTTGTTGCAGAAAGGAGACATTCCTGGCTCTGCTTGTACACGTGAGAAAGAAGAATCAGTCTTGCTACATTCAGCTAGTCCAGGCAAAGAATAGTTTGGCTCATCCATGCTCAAACAGCAACCAGTGCCCCATTACACTACCAGACATTAGAAGAGCTTATAGTGATGGAGAAGTCATCACACAGTTAAAGAACAGAACTTGCCATACCACCTGCTTTCCATTTTTAGACTATGAATAATAGGACATCTTCAGGGTAACCAGACAATCATAAATCCTTATTGTAATATGACCTTTAGTGCACTAAAAGATGATATTAGTGTCCTCTGATTATATAATCTTAAGATTTTAATTGAGAAAAATGAGAGCATTTGTGCTTGTATATATGTACAGGAGGAGAAAAAGAAGAAAAGGATAGAATTAAAAGACTTTACCATTAAGAAATGATTTAGTTATCACACCATAAAATTACATATTAGATATGTTATTTAAGACTTGCTAAGGATTTGACAACCTAATCATGTCAGCAATCTGAGAGATGAGCCTCTGCTTACACCAGGCCTCTGAAGATGCTTTGCATGTCTTCCAGGGTGACATTTTCACTGGCTTTAGCTTCTCACTAGCACAAACACAACTTAATCCACTGCCTTTGAATTGCCACAGATATGTATGGAGGAATAATTTTGTTAAATTTAACGACTTTTCTGGGGAAAACTTTGCAATGGGACAGCTGCATTGAAAACCAAGAAAAAAAAATCTCTTGAGCTATAGGGCCATGGTGTAATTACTGCCCCCCAAATCAGCTGGCTCCAGAGCAGCATGGAGTGAAATGCCTTGAGACAAAGAGCACTTGATCAATAACTCAGCATCCAGTTTGGTTGGTCTTTGTATTGCCACTGAGAAAGGATAAAGTTTTGACTCTGACTATTCAGGGTGAATATAACTTTTCGTAGTATTTACTTTCAGTCTGGTAGCAATATATACATGCCTCAAGACAAAGCTGAGGAGAACTGCTCTGCTGAGTATGAGGTTATACAGACACCTGAGACAGCTGCTTCTGCAGGATTTGCAATAGTATAAATATAAAAACCGACTTTGAATCAAAACAATTTTATTAAATAAGCATTCATGTCAATGGCACGGACAACATATTGTTAGTTTTATCAGACGTATCCACTTACTCCACTAGTTCAACAAAGCGTTGTGTATCGATTTGACAAAGATACTGTCAACTCATGTTGAGCGACTGCTGGATGTACCAGTACAGACCTTAATTTATATTCTGGAACTGTGCCCTCTCTGCCATCTTGGATCTTCCTATAAAATCTTATAAGATGCAAGAAAAAAATCTATTCCACATTTTTCAGATTTATGATTCTCAAATGAAAGAAGGAACAGAAATAATCTTTCCATTTGTCAGCCTGTCATCTACATGAAACAGACACAGCTGCTGCTGCAAGAAAATTCTATTACAGGTGTAAAATGGACATTTTCTTCACAAATATTTTTGTCATTAACTTAGCATAAAAGTCTATGAAATGGTAGGGCAGTAGAATTCTCATTTCATCTTATAAAAAAAAGAAACTTAAATCATAATTCACTTGAGGTTTTGTTTTTGTTATTTTGTGTAGCTGAAAAGATTTGGTGTAGTTGAAAAGCATATTCTGTGTAATACTGGAAGCGGATACCGGTACTTGTTTTTGAGAAGAATGATATGCAAAGTTACTCATTCACTTCAGTCTTCCACGAAAGAGATGATGATGGGAGACCCTGAAAGGGTCTCTTGAAAGTATCAGGGGATGGATGCCACCGGCTCCAGGAATCTTGGTCACTAATCTCCTCCATCATTTATGACTGAACACTGTCTCTAGACTAGAGATCACCAAAAACGAGTTGATTTTTTATTACTGAAGAACATGTGTGCATAGGAAATATATGCACCTGCAAAATTTCATCAGTAAGCATTAGTGTGCTGGTAATAAGAAAAAAAAATCGAAATATGAAATAAGAAAAGTAATTTAAATAAGGAATACAGTGAATATAAATTTAAAACCTTAGTGAAGAAAGGGAAAGGTCATCACCTGACCCATCGTAATAGCTTGTGAAGTCCCTGTGCCCCATCCCCAGAACTTCTAAAAGAGTTGGTTGGGAACCTGGAGGCTGCAACTTGGATGGCAATGAGCAAGGTACAAGGAACTCTTTGCTGTGTGTTTCCCGCTTCAACCATGCCCTCTCTGGGACAAAGCAGACATCTGATGTTTATATACTAGGTTGTCCTGAACCTCATTTAACACAGGACATCACCATTGCCCTGATCTAGCGCAGCAAGGCCCTGTTGTCTCCTGTTTCGCCTGAAACTCTATTTCTCTTCCTCACATTTGCACAGGTTCTTTTCTTCCCTTCCTTTCTCTCTTCCCTGTCATGTCCCACCTAAAACCGGAAGGCTCCTGAAAGAGGAGGTTTGCTGGCAACCTTGCAAAGGGAGGCCTCGCTGTCTCCCACCTCTCTGGTCTCTTTCTATATTCTATCTTCTCCCTCTCCAAAGGATCCCACTAGCTAATTGGAGGGAGGATAGAGAAATGGAAATTACTAAATGCCAGCTGGAAACAGATTCAAAGTACAAAATGTAACAAGATGGTGTCTATCCTAGAACTTTTAAAGAACTGGTACATGAAATCAAAGGCCAAGCATTTACATTGATATGTCAGTGCAGGTGCAGCATTGGATGACTGGAAAAATAGCAAAACCAATACTTACTAGTCTCTCACATTTAAGGAAAGATGGAGGGGTTAGAATTACCTAACCAACTATATACCTGTAAGTCTGATCTGTCCATGGGCAAGGCTTCAATGAGAATTTTGAATGAAATAAAAGTCATATTTAACTATAAAAATGGGAAGCAGGTTAAAAAGCAAAGTGAGATTATCAGAATAGACCAACCATTTATTTTGAGAAGATATAACTGTTTCTTCACTCATAGAAAGTGTAGATCTAGTCTCTCTGGACTTAGTAAAGCATTTGGTATGATGTCATCCAGCAAATCATTACAGCTGGAGAACATAAGCCTTGTTGCAAAGCCTCGTTTTAGTAAAGTGACAAGAAAAAATGTTTTGTTGTAAAGGGAGTTGTTAGAGAGGTTGCTAGCTGGATTCTTCAAGAAAAACTCACATAAAAATTGTTACTTTGTAATATCATCATCTGTAATTCTGACACAAAATTGGAGGTGTGCTAATGACATCTGCTGATGATGCAAACCTGAAAAGCATCATCCACAAAGAAAAGGATCAGGCCATCATACAAGAAGAATCAGGTGATTCTGAGGAACAGAATACTAGAAATGGTATGAAAAGCATTTACTGTAAAACAAATTAGAGATTAATACAAGGAATAGGGAAGCTCATCATATAGAAATGGACAATGAGGAAGACCTAGACTATCAGTCAGTTATAGGATAAATGAGCCACCAGGGGGATACGCCTTTCAAAAAGAAAAAATGTTAATTCCCTACAGAGAAAACAAGAAGCATCAGTGCCATAGTGCAAGGTATTGGAGGGACTCATCTGGAAAACTCTGTACAGTACTGATCATCTGCATAGTCTTCAAAGAAGATCTACTAAGGTGATCAAGGAAATAAAAAGACAATGTTATGAGCAGAGAAGGAAAGAGCATGACTTCTGTAGCATACCAACATGAATTCTGAAAAGCAATTTTTCCTTATATCAGTAGGGTAAATATCAGAGAGAGAAATGAACTATTTAAGCTACAGAAAAGGAATAAATGAGCATGACATTAGAACATTCTGAGCACCAGAACAGAGAAATTCTTCAAATCACCTTCCAGTGAAAAAAAGCTAGAGGCAAAATTCTGAACTTCATGATACGGTTTGTGTGAGTTAGTTACTTATTATGGCATGAGACTGAACTCACTGATCACAAGGTCTCTTCCAGTCATAGGTTCCACATAAGCCCTGTGACAATCCAGCATCTTAAATAGTTTTCACATATTTAACTAAAAATATGCAAGTGTAAGACCATGAGATTGTATGGACAACTCCTGCAGCAGAAATGACGTACCTGTTCTGATCATAAACAAGGCTGAATTAAGGTTAAACAAGCAGCCTTCCTGTTCTAGCATTTGCAAATTTCTGATTTCCTGAGTTCACTTAACAGAGGGTTTTTTGTGCACTATGCAGACAGTATCTGGATGTGCTCAGATGCCAGAATTAACAGTGATTAACAATTTCACAAGGAATTACTATATACAAGCAGACTTTGCCTAAATAATATTTCCGTGTAGTGAAAAACAAAATACCGAGAGCAGATTTCAGGAGAACAAAGTTGCCACTTTACATTGTCATTTTTCAAAGCAGCCTATGTTTTAAAATAAAAGATCCTTTAGAAGAGATTCCAGTACATAAACTTGATGTGTACCTTATTTTGAAAAGTTGTAAACTTCATATGATAATTTACAGCAAAGAAATAACTTAACACTGTCTTCTACGATGATATAAAAATCTACTGAATTCAGAGTTTAAAGCTCTTCTGCAGATGATCTATTTAATAACAAATTGTAGTCTTGACGGACAATTCTTTCAGCTTCTCCCTTCTTACAAATGTAACATATCTAATTATTTCTGAGATACATTAGGTTACAAGAAACTGAAAATAGGAAGAAACAGAACCCGTACTCTCTTACTTCTGAGATGATGATGTAAGTAAAGCTCTAATTTTGTGAGTAAAGTTATTTTAAAGTTTTGAGAATAGCGCACTAGATAATTCACTATTTTTATTCTGAGACTATTATGTTTATCCTTTGGTTTTAGTGGAGTTGGCATGCTCATAAATCCCACCTTCCTCTGGCTGTTATTTCTGTCTGGCAAATTATTTTTTTATTCACAAGGCAATAAAAGGTCACTGGAAAGAGGAATATAATATTCACTCTCATAAAATAAAGTTAAAGAGTATTTAGCATTTATATCTTTCCAGGGCGGTAAACAAAATATGGTTTATTTGACTCAATGAAGACCTATGATACTGAAAGAGATAAATCTAATGACATGTTTTAACAGAGTAAGATAAATCTTCCAAAACAAAGCTTCAATAATGCCATGTTGTTCCTGGGGAAGTCCACTGCAGAATTATACATAGGTGCCCACAGAAGGAGCAGCACTTTTGCTCTTACCTGCCAAAATTATTTATGAGATGCACAAGATACATTTCTCAACCAACTCTAGAAGGATAGCACATTTCTAATTTGCTAGCCTATTAAATTATAAAAGCAAAACATTGCTTAATAAAGTTTAATACTAAATTTGATCATAAAATTGCAGGAATAACAGAGATTTTCCATTTCTCATCAAGCCTTATTTTGACTGAGGGACTACAAAAGGTTCCTGAGGTATATTTTTTGAACACCTAGAATCAAACCCAATTAATTCCTTTCTAAAGGAAAATTTAACTCAGCTTAGTAGGAAAATTTAATTCTGCTTGAAATCCTTGGTTTAAAAAACCAATATATCAGCTGTGAATAAGCCAGGATTTTTTAGAACAAAATAGTATGTGATAATATAGTGAAAAATGCATAATAATGAATGCTTTGCATTTTGCAACTACTATATTCCTGTTATTTTCTTATTTATTTAATTTCTTCCTTATTCATATTCTTTCAATACACCCTGGAAGAACAGGAGTTCTGCATAGAATCACACTGGCCACAGATAGTTCCTTAGCAAGGAGGGGAGTTTTATATTCACTGCACTGAGCTCATGTGTTAACTGTGATCTTTTATGTGGACTTCCAGCAGCAAAAGAGAACAAGTTATTTGTGGACTTCCAGCAGAAAAGAGAACAAGTTATTTTGCCAGTGGAATGCTGAAACAAGGTTTCCTCCTAAACCTGGATGCAGTTTCATGTTTTAGAGAGGAGCGAAGTTAAACATCCTTCTGCATCTACCCCATGGCCCACAGGCGCTTCTCCCCTTCCTAGCTCGTACGCGTTTAGCCTGCTCAGGCTGTGCTCTTTGCAGACCTCAGCTCACTTGGTGAAGCTACGTTTTGCCTTATGTATTTTTTCTCTCATTTAGTATGATTCACTAGCCATATTTGCTTTGTAAAGAGACATTGATTCAACAGAAACAAACTGTACTTCCAGTGCTGGAGCAACCAAAGAAAACAGGACCTGGAGAGGTCACCTACTCCATTCCCTACCCCAAGGCAGCAGCAGCTCTACCAAGACCATTTCTGACAGGCGACTTGCTGCTTTATGTCAACACCATCACAGAGAAAGTGGGGAGATGATCTCAATAAACAAACAGGAAATAAGGGAAGTGTATACTCTTTCCCACAAAACTTTTGATAATCGAGCTAATTGCGTTAAATACCATTTCACTACTATTCTGTTAATGAGGTATTGGGCTGTAGGGACTATTTTCAGGAGTAATGTGAGCAGGATTTGGTCCACTATTCAGCTACATTTGAAAGGATCCATTATCAATGACACACACGCACAAATTTGAAATCTGAGAACTAATTCCTTCCCTATTGAGCCACCTGATCACGAGTTTAGAGAACTCTCCCTCCACTTTCATCAGGATCCAACATTCCTAATCTTACAGAAGAAAAAATTGTTTCCTAATTTAACGGCTTAAAAATCCACATCTCCACTAAGTATTTAATTTTTGCTAACAGTGTTTTTCAGTAAAGGATCGCCCTGAAGTGGTGCTGGAAACTGCCCAGATGCCAGTGTCTCTGGTAGAAAGATATTTTCAGCACAGGGTCTCAAAGAGTGATTGAGACCTGACGGAACTTTTTCTTCCTTCCTGTCTCAGTACGGAAAATCAAATATAATCACTATTCATCCTTCTACCTGCAGAGCTCCCTGCCTTGGGCTTCGCAAGTGGCACCTTGTAACTTCATAACTCCCATAAATCAAGTAATCCTGTGTGTTCAGTCCTAGAGGTGCCACAAACTCATTTTTTAACCCAACAAGATTTATTGGGCGGTGATTCTTCATGCCTTCTGGCACCCCAAGACAGAGGATATTTATATTTTTCCTCCCAACTTATTCTCTTACATTTCAAAGAAATGACTGTGCACCACAGTTTGTATTCCAAAACCATCGCCTGATGACGAGCTCCCTACGCATTCATACGCACATGATCTAAGAATGCCTCCATTTCTCCAATGTCTTAACGTACTGGAGGTTTTTACAATGAGAGAACAGATGTATCTGGAACAGTCTGTTTTGCACTGTTGTTTGGAAAGACCCTGTGATGTATTGGTATAATAGATCTCCCCTTTTGGTGTTTCTATAAAATGGCAGGCTACAGGTGGTATATTATGCCTTGATTGACAATCTGTTAGCAAATCTTGTCACCAAATTTTCGAGAAACTGTCAAGAAGATAAAAGAATTCTCTGTAAATAGGGAACAGGGAGTTTCTGTCTTCATACTAAAGTATCCTGATATTCAAATGATTGAAGGGGAAATGACTGTCATCTTTGTCAGTAAAACACCAAACATATTGTAGGAATCAGATAAATAGTACTACAGTTTTACAGGAGTAATGTTGTTTAAATGAACATTTCAATTCTCATACTGAAATGATAAGAGTTAAAGGTTCCCTGAAAAGCTAACTATACATGGGAAGAGGGTATGAACGCTAGGGCATGTCTACATACTTGAGCCAGGCTTAAAACAGTTAGCCTGGGACAATGCGCGTTCTGCGAAGCCCGCCTAAGAAACCAGTCCTGCTGAGGCTATGAAATACAAAATAGCTCCAACTTGGATATATTACTGTGTGGTAAAGTCATGTGATTATTATATTAACTCAATATTAACTAATAAATGATTATCCTGGTTTCTGGCGTTTGGTTTCCTGGTGTCTGTGCTGATATAGTTAGACTGCTAAGAAGCCAGCTAGTTTAAAGCTAGCTGCGGCCATGGGCATCGCATTGCCACTGTGCTTGTCCTCACTGCAGGCTTAGCAGTGCTCCAGCCAGAGCTCTCCTGACTCCAAACGGTACACTACAACAGCAATGTTATTAGGTTGTCATGATAATGTTGATAATACTAGAAAATCATTAATGTTTGGAGTACATTATTTTATGCCTAACCATGCCAGTGTTTGGTATAAAAAATTTCTAAACTGTGAGGCATTTTACAATTTAAACATTCCCTGATTATAATTATCTCTGATCCTATGGCTGTCTCTAGAAGGATACTTTAACACTATGTGTAACATCACTTGAGATCGCTTAAGTGTGCACTGATTATAAACATTTGTATGTTCAGAGCCCTTGAATAATGTGAAGCAAAACCCCTTCTGAGGAGCACGCATCAGGAGTGCTGACTTTGAATGACAAAATCTTCCCATGACCTTCAAACAAAGCCTTAGTTCAGACTAATCCCAGACACTCATGGGATTCCCAATACAGTCATAAATGTCTCATATTCATCCTTCATTATACAATACTTTAGAAGTACGGCCTAGAAGTGAATAAAACACAAAAAGCTATATTTTAAATGCTTATGATTTCCTTCTAATATACAACTTAAAGAAAATATGCTTTCTTCAGTGTTTGTTTGTTTATCAGTTATGTGGTTACAGTGAAAGATGGTCACAACCATTCTCACCTGTCCTTAGATGATGCATTTCAAGCAATGTTTCAGTCTGACTAAAACATGATGATCAGTGACTGAGAGGTCATTGACCATGCAGACACTGCTTTGATCTGTGCTGTATTTTAACAGTAGAGACAGAGTTGCTATAATTAGTGTTGGGGCTGGGGCTATGATTATGAAAGGAGAAGCTGAAGTGCTCCGTCAGGACCCCCAGAAGTAGGATGAAGGTTGATACTCAGAGGGAAAAACAGCTTATGTTTCATTCCTGGGTCAGAGGCGGTCTCCTAGACTGTTAAGTTCAGGGTTAGGACTGAGCCAGGGCTGGGGTCACAGAAACATTCTGACTTTATGGCTTGATGTTCAAATGAATTGTAGCACAGCAAGAGGCATATGACATTAATATTTTTGTTCCGTGTAGCTGTGTCTGGATTATGGCTAGCACCAGTAAGGGTTGTGATCAGATTTACAGAATGAAGATGATAAATTATTACTTTTGTTGCATGATCCTGAAAGAACACAAATCTGGGATAAGGATTTAGGCCATAAGGGAAGAGGGTTTTTTGTTACCCTGTCTAATGTTTTTTACCCCTTGCTTCTGATAGCGCTAAAGTCAGGATTCAACTAGCACCACAGACAGCAGGGACTGACTTTTTATTATTACTGTATGAAACTTAAAGCCTGAAGAAATAAGATGACAGTGGATGTGAAATAGGAAAATAGCTACATTTGGTTTTGGCCTGGGGAGAGGTCTCCAAACTACTATTAAGGATTATTGTTAAGATTAGGACAAAGGCTAGCAAAAAAGATTATGGACAGCAGGGGCTGAAGTGCTCAGTTTATTTACTTATCTTGCCAAATCCACAGGTTTAGCCGGTGAAGATATCCCAGCTTAGACTCACCCAGTAGCCATTTTCATATTTTGAAAAGATTTTTTTTGCTAGATATGAGGCCCTTCCTGTAGTAAGTAATAAAATCAACATTTCAGCCACTCCTGTACCAATCTCAAACCTAATTCTCACTTAACTATGTTTTACAGCTCTTATCTAGCTCAGAGCAGAATATAAGTTGTTTCACAATTTCTATATCAGTCCTCAACCTAGGTCTGCATGCAGTATCAATATCAATAAGAATATCAAGCAAAAAATCTAACGCTTCACACAGAACTGAAGTCCTCTTTCATGTAATGCTGACCCCAAGCCCAGGCTCAATCAAACTTGGCCCAACACTGCCACGAGCCATCCTCTCTCTTTTCAGCCTCGTGCCTAACCGTGAACTCGAGGGGGGAGCCACAGCTGAGGCTTCTTGGCAGAGCTTGCTGGAAGAGCCCTCTTCAAGGCCACCAGTCGCACAGTCTCCAAGTTGGCAGACAAACCTCTGGGGAGGATGCGCTCAGAGACCCAACAAACTGCACCCCACTGACCCTCAGTACAGCAAGAATTAGTCATAAATTGCAAAAAATCTATAAGAGCCAGGAGGTATCCCAGACTTGTATACTCAACTTGCCCAAATAAACAGAACTCCAAGTCCCTTTCATTTCTAACCTTATCCCTTATATCAGTTCTAACTCCGGAGAACTGCTTCTCAGATCATGGGAAAATACAGTGTCCTTTTATCCAATACAGACACCTGATGTCTGTGAGCATAACTGTAAATCTACATCCAATCCTAGCTTTAATATGACATTATGACAAAAACCCATATCCACATGATGCCTAAGATCCTGTGAGTCCCAGCCGTCATCCTAACTATAGCAGATATAAAGAACCCAACCCTTAAACACGTGGAACAAAGCATAACACTATCTACAAGCTTATATATGCTTCTATTCCAGCAACACTTACCAGCTCATAAACCAACACAGACAAGATCTCAAAGAATCAAAGAGTAAAACTAGAAACTCAGGCATTAGTTCTAATCACGGCCTCAAATCCAATTCCAGCTATAATCTTGAGTCAAATAAATCATACATTCCTGTCTGTTTGTCACTCCTGTTTCATCCTAGGCTTTTACAACTTACGGGGTTGAACAGTAAGTTTATCGCTTCAGTCCTTCCCATGCATAACAATAAACCAACATGAAATAATTCATTAATCTTACATCATAAAACAAATTCAATGCAGTTGTCACAGAAAGTCCCAATACTTGAGTGTGTTCTGCATTTGGTTACACTAATACCAACAAATCAATGTATTTGCCATATTGGATTTTGAAGAGCAAAAGCAAAAGCAAACTTTTGTCCACTGGGATTTTAATAAAGGGTAAACTAAATCTCTAACATACTTAAATCTAATGTGTTGCATTTCAAAAGCTTAATACATTCTCCAAACTACATTTATTCTTCTGAATGCTTAGTTGTTTGGGGAGCCTTCTAGCAGGAATTCGCTTGAGAAATACTAGATCTAGAGAAAAGAGGTAATTGCACTGGCTCTCAGAAATGTGTGCCTAAAGTTAGAACCCTGGAAAGCAACAAAACCAAAGCAAACTATAAACTGGCGAGAAATTAGAAACAAGATACGGAAAACAGGGCAAGATTGCCTGAACTGAAGGACTGCAGTAAGAATCATAAAAATTTACAGTAGTTCAATCTGAAGGAATTTTAGCCATGTAGAGTGCTCCCTCCTGAAGTCACAGCAACTGGCAATCTCTCTCAAGAGGAGAGCTCACATTTTGTGGCTGCTACAGTCCAAAATTTCCTTCCTAATAACAATTTTAAAGAATACATAGATGAAATGGGTAGAAAGAGGAAATACTTGTAAAATAAAATTAGATAAGATTTGTATGGTGCATACTGATGGTGCATACCATACGTGCATACCTGCCCTTATGGATGTAGAAATTAATAGATGATGCTGGAGAAGTAATATAGATTATGTTAATAGGTTATGGATTATGCTAATAGAGGGAGTACTTGAGAACCATATAGAATGTGACAGAAAATACCTTTTTTTTAACCTTTTTGTCTATAGCAAAGACTGAATTGTTTACTCAATTAGTGGATTCAAAAATAATTTAAGAGAGCTTGCCTTATATTTTCCAGTATGAGCAAAGGTGAGAAAATCTCAAAAGTCAACAAAGCAAGTTTGGCCTATGCCCTGCCATCAATCGCTAGCAGGGATTATGTGGCAGCACCTTAATACCCTCCCAAAATGACATTATAGGCTAAAACCCAATTGCTTTTTTTTAAAAAAAAGCACTGTATGATCATGGGAAACTGCATTCAGACATCAGCCTTGCAGCCTCAACGCTGAAGCGATGGTGACATTTAGGCAGCTGTGATGCATTCCAGCTACGGTGACATCGCGCAGGCAGCAGCTCGCTGCTCCTGGGTGCGGATTTGGGTAAAACGAAACTGCTTTGTTCAGTCAAGGGTTGCCAAAGCGGTAGCCCACCATGCTAAAGAGGTTGCTAGGGTTACCACAGGGATCCCATGTGCTCAGCCTGAAGATTCAGGACTACAATGGAGCAGCTTTGCTTCACTAAACAAGAAAATACCAAAACATAAAAAAAAAATTAAATATAGGGAATTATTGCAGAAATAAATTTTAAAAAATAATGACAACATTAATATCTACATACAGGCAAAATGTCAGAGCTGGCAAAATGATTGCTAAATCCTGAATTACCTGCTGATTTAAAAAACATATGTTTTATAAATCCAGTGTGAATTTTCAGCACAACACAATTGTGTTAAGCATTCCCGTCTCTACTTATACCTTTTACCACTCTCATGGTATGCTCCTATTTATCCCAGGTAACTGCCTTCAGACAAATCTGTCTGGTTCCTGGTATATATGATAAGATGAAGCCCCCAGCTGCGGCCACCGAGGCCGAGTACAGAACTCCTGCTGCACTTGGCCCTCACGGGTCTCGCTCCGGGAGGTTTCAGACTGAGCTGCAGGTGAAGTCAATGCTTGAGTGTAAGCTACAGTTTGAATCAGGACACCTGCTGTGAGCTGTAGGAAAGAAATCTCCTCATGGTCCCTTTGTGGTGTGCCAGGCGTGCACGAGATGGGATGGCTGGACCAGCATGCCGCAGCGAGGACACGAAGCTGTGCCGCTGAGCTTCGCCAAGGGCCCGTGCGCTGGCCTGGGTGAGCACAGCTAGCAAGCGAGTCTCAGCTTGCCGGTGACTAATTTTATGACATACACAAGGATAAAATAGCTCGCATCTGAGTTGAGGATTGAGACCCTAGTATAAATATAGCCTTAAATTATGAGTTCAGAAACTACCAATGGTTGCTATGAAATGCACTAACACTTTGAAAGCCTCCTAAAATGTTGAGAAAATTCCATCAATCAGAGTCTTAAAACTGTTCGTGCTTTTCATCATTCTGGAAATTTCTTCTATTTTATACTCTGTAGTTGAAGAAATCCTCTTGCTCTTGCCTTTATTTTTATTTTTTTTTTACATGGAAGCACATACATTTTTATGCTTCTCTTGCAAAACCTTATGTGATCTGCATAAAGTCAGGAAGAGGTCCTGCATATAATGAAAAAGTTTGAGAGAAAACTTGTCTTAAAAGTAACATGCCATCACTTATATAAGTACTTGTGATATAATATTATACTGGGAAACCAAAAATATTTACACCTTTTTTTGAGGAATTGCTTTTTATATCATGAATGCAAACTCCTCAGGCCTAATAATTCCTACAAAATATTCTCCACTATAAGCTATTCTGCTGTATCATTTTCTTGGCTATGAAATTTATGTTGGACATTTTTGCATTCATATTCTTAACCATTTCAGTGATTCAGAATGTTGTGCGAATCTGTTTTCCTTCCAAATCATTTATTTCTGAAGCTACTAGTTTTGAAGATTACTATAATGTAAATCCTGAACAAGGAAAGAGGGTCTAGAGGTATTTATTCTATAAAACCCTATTAGAAAATTTAGAAGAAAAAGCCAAATATAAGCATGAAAAAGAATAATTAGTAACTCTAACAGGGCAGTTTACTTAGCAGAAAAAAAAATTATGAACTTATGTATTTAGGATTGCATCTGTATTTATTGTGAAGGTTTTCAATCAGTAAAATTAAACTGGACAACATTGGTACATTATCGTCATGTTCAGCCACATCGTGAGAAGTGCCCTATAGGAGCTAGAACACTCACTGGAGCTTCTTCTGCTTTTGCCAGTTCATACTGGTGAATCTGCAGTGATTTTAGGGGATTAGAGAAGGCGCAACTGTTTTACAGCAGCACAACTGGCAGGAAACTGGCCCAGGACATTTCTATTTGCAGGGGCCAAATCCAGGTAAATGAGTGATCTGTCTGCTACATTCAGTAGTGGTTGGTTTGAACGCAAAGATCCCTTCATTTGGAGTAATGCGGCTTGCTTCCCCTGGGCACTGGCAGAGAGCTTGGCCTTTAATGGTTATTTAGGCACCTAAGTGTCCATTTCTATATTGCCCAATGCTTGGACTTCTCTCAGGAGGAACTGCGAATCGCCTAGGTATCTCCAGGCTTGTATTCACTTCAGTTAACTCTGAATTTCAGGGTAGGCCCATATGTAGCCACACACCGGCTTGATGAATGTTGGCTTTTCATGGAGGTATTGCTTATTTATATCAGATGGCAGCAGTTTCTTCAAGCAACAGCAGAAAATGGGTCAGCATGTTTTTCTCTCTTCACCCTGACATGTTTTTCACTGCCCTTGTGTGAAAAAGGGACCACAAGAGTTGACTCATCCCATGTGCTAGTGACTGTGTGATACCCCAAAGTCTCTGCTTTGCCCTCCTTGGGGCACAAAATAAGAGAAAAATAGTATAGAATCTGTCCTAGATATTGATAGTGCCCCTTAATTTTTTGAAATAGTATGTTCAACCCCAGTACGAAATGTAGGACACCAGTTTTGGTTCCACCTCATCCCTACCCCTACAAGTCCTCTCGTGTTTATGGAGGCCTGTCCTCAGATGTACAGGACAGAAGAAGACAAGCTTGACATGCAGAGGAGGAAAGCAAACTGCAAAAGTACCTTCTTCTCCTGCTGCCCTTCTCAGGAGATTTCAAACCTCTTTTCTTCTTTGTTCTTTCCATACTTCAAACTGGAAGAGATTCAGACTGAAAGAGACTGCAGATTGGAGACAAAATACTGTACTTGCTGCATCAAATTCCCATGGCAGCAGACTTTTTATGTCATGGGCAGGTTTATGATTTCATCGAGGTATAAAGCTGAAGAGGAAGCTGACTAAGAAGAGAAAAGGCTCTCAGCAAACGTAGAAAAAATAGCAAAAAGAGTGTAGCCAGACAAATTACTATTTGTACAAATGTTCTTTTTTTCTTCCAAATGTGTTCTAATGTGAAAGTCCCTCTTTAAAATATTCAACAGAGAGGGGGATTTATTCAGAATTTCTCAGTCTTTCTATCTATCACAAGTTTTCTGCGACTTCGAATTACTGGACTGGATAACTGAATTTTTAAAATGATGTGAGTGTGCAGCAGTAACAAATGGATATAATAATGGTCGGAATTTCAGTAATACAACTATCATATGATTCTGGGGTTCTCATAAAATTAAAGGGATTAAACTTCTCTCTTAAGTTTTACAATATGATGCGAATCTATGAATCAAAAAGACTCCCTGTAATTCAGTTGCCTAAAATATATATATTTAAAATTCATACAGAACTTCCAGTCTAAATGAACAAAGTGAAGAAACAAGTTGTCATGTTAAAAATTTGATGGTGCGTTGAGGCTGAGTTTTTGGCATTTGTGTTGCTTACAGAAGTTAGAGGCAACTAAAAGGATTTTTCCACCTTATCTAATCTAAATGAGAGGACAAAAGGGAGGACTGTCCAGAGTACAAACGATGACCTATGAGATTAAAAAGAAGTCTCTTTKTTGCAATTTTATCATCACTTGTAAGTGACAAAGTGCCAAAAGACAGGTTTGTGGCAGCAGCAATACATTTTCTTCAGGGCAGGAAAATCATCAGCAAGGTGTCTGTATATGTGTAGCGCTGCTTGAATATGAAAGCAATTTTCTGAAGCCCTGTGGCTTAATTCTATTGTTTTCGGCAAGAACGAATATTCTGGATCACAATTTTCAGTGACTGATAGTAATGGACACTCTGTGAAAAATGGATGAGCAAGTTCCTCAAATGACTGCTGGACAAGGTTCCAATACCATCGACAGCAATATTTGCATTTACCTAAAAAGAGATTAAATGCTAACAGGGCTTCAGTACATTTGTCTGCCTGGCATCTGTGTATGCTTACCATTAAATTAAAGGGGGAAGGGAAATATGGAAGCAGAATAAAATGAAGAGAAAGAAAAGAAAAGAAGGCATGGTGCATGTGGAGAGCAACTATACCCTTCCATTTTCTAAACACATTTATTCTAGAAAAAAATCCTGTAGGGATACAGAAATACAAGTAGGGATAGAACTTATCTATCAAATTATTGGCAATGTGGACTAATATAAATTATTGCACTATCTATTTCTAATCTACGAACATATCTTCAAGAAAACCTAATTATGTATCCAATATTCATTCTTAATATCTTCTGAAAAACTCCTCAGATACGTGGGAGTCAGTTCTTTTTCCTGCAGCAAGACCAAATATTCAAGCATTTGATGGTAACATAAATTACAAGCTTCTTTAATCATTTAGCTCCATGCAGCATGGCCATAACCTTCATCGCCTCCTCATGCAGAGCACCCTCCGATGGGGAGCAGGGCCTGCCTGCACAGGAGAGGGGTCTGTAGGCAAACTCAGTAGATTCTGTTTTCATTGGCAAGCAGAGATGTTGATTCCTCCATCTGCTCAAAATCAGCCAAAGAAAATTGCTAATTTTGCCCCAGGTATGGAGATTGGACTAGAGTTATAGGTATAAATCACTTCAAGGTAGAGTGTTTGCATTTGATTCTATTCCTTCTGAAATTAAAGGAAAAACATATTTTAAGTAGGAACAAGATGGGACAGTGCAAGCATTTGTCTTTAGGTAAAAATTCAAAATTCTGGTCCTGATTCAGGCAAGAATATAGTCTAGATACACTCTTTATGCATATAAGCAGTCTCATTTCAGACATGTCAAAATCAAAGCAGGTGGGGACAAACAAGGGCAAAATTAAGTCTCTTCATGAAGTCTATTTGCATGTCTAAATGAAGGCATTTAATCTAAGAACATCAAAGATATTTCTGTGCCTAAGTCTTCTGAGAAGCTGGGCATTACTGTTGGACTGGGCTTCTCAGATAACTAGGACTGAAACAAAATGATATTTTGATGAATTTATGTGATTAATATAATCAGAAAATATTATGATTTAGTATTCAAATACACTGAGTTTGATTTTGACACTCTGTATTTTTGCATTAAAACAACTACCTTTACATGAATTTTAAAATATATTTTCTATTTAGTGCAAAAATTAAGCCATTAAAATAACATTAGGAAAATAATTATTGGAAGTAAAGATTAGTATTAATTATTTGCTTATTACTAATTGAAACTTTCCAAGTCTAGTCATACAGGAATGTTCATTAGCTCTCTGATGTGGCAGTAGCACTGCATTACCACTTCTTTATAAAGTCGATGAAGATGGTGCCTTTGGATATAGGCGGTGCCCATCTCCAAGACTCAGTGGAAGGCAGCAGTGCTTTTTCAAGAACAGGCTCTGCTCATGGTTTTTTTTTCCCCTGTCTTCCTGGGGTAACAAACTGTCACAATTATCCCTGGAGATGCTATCCAAGATCATGAGCAGCAGATGCGTACGGTGCTATCTATTCAGTTGAAGGAGAACCTCCCAAGCTGCGACAAAATGAAAGGACTCTCTGGTTAACGGACCCGAAATTTAGAAGGTGATGCCATCCCCTGTAGTGGGACTCTGTGTTGGTTACAGAATTAAATATTTCTGCCTAACCTCCATGAAAAATGAAAGCTACAGCAATCCGTCTAAGAAGGTGTGAATAATAAATGGCAGAATACAACAATCACAAGTTAGGCTGCTATTTAGGTTAAATATAATAGCAAGGACTGACTAAACAAAGGGCCCTAAGGACAAGAGAGGACTGGTGATGTTGTTAAACACTGATTAAAGACCCAACTGACTGCCTAACTAAGGCAAAGTATTGTTTATACTTTAAGTATAAAAAGGGAACCATGGATACACTTCTATCTAATCCCTTTTAATTACAGACATTTGTGATGCTATTTGCTATTTTATATGTATATTATTCCTGTAAATATAAAACTCATATAAAACCATATTTTGAATGTCTTTAGCTACTGTTAAAGTCTGTTTGAAGACTCAGAATATTGCTTGAATTTAATTCAGCATTGAATGAGTTTACCTCACAACATTAAGAAAATTACTGTTTTTAAAGGAAAATGTGTAAGTATATAGTAAAAGACAATGTAAAAAAAGTTTTGTAATGAATTCCAGTGCAACATAATCACCTTCAGATCCTTCACTTAGATTTGTTAAATTTCCTCAAAGCTGACTTCCTCCGTGAAGAAATATAGCTAGTCATAATGCAAACCTATTACTGGATCATCCAGGCCAGTCTCATTAGGGCTAGAGAGTTTGGGAAGGAGTTCCAGAAACATCAGACTAAAAGCAAGAAAAATAAGCCATTATTTACCAAGATATTGGCGTTCTGTCTCTTCATTCAACTACTTCTAACACTGCACATGAGAACTACAGTACTGAAAATATACTGTATCAAGAACGGCACACAAGATCTATGAACAATTTGTCCCTCCTGTCATTGCCAGAACAAGCCTCACTGCAGATCACAAATGAAGCAAAACAAAACAAAAATCTTAAGAAATCTCAGACAACAGATGCTCTAGTCAAACATCCCCATTATCATGGGCTAAATTTTCAAAATTTACAAAGTTCAAATTGTGCAACACAATCTGTTTGTGAAAATACATGCATACCTACATCAGTGAGGCATTGGTGAATGTATGTGCCCAGTTTCCCACTTCAGATACAGGTATCTCTATTTAGCCCTGTCATAGATAAAGCTAGACACTGACGTCACAGGTTTCTTGTTCAATGTAAAAATGATAAATCATTTCAAGAATGAAAATTATTTAAATACTTATGGGTTTAAAGAACAGCTAACTTTCATACTGTAATACTTTATATGAGCAAGATTTCTACAATATTTGGAATAGATGAAACAGATAATCATGCAAGGATCTCTGGAACATCAGGTCAAGCCCCTTGGTATCATAAGCAACAAAGTCATTTAATTCCTTTAGTACATTCAACAAACTCCTTCTTGAAAACAGTGCATCTTTCCTCTACAGACTATATACAAGATTTTCACAAGCCTACTCTTCTAACGGTTGAAGTTTTTCTTCAGTTGTTAGCCTAAATTTATTCATTCATATCATCTATACTCATCTGTACTCATTTGTTTTGTGTCAACAATGCCCTTGAGTTTAGGTAATTCTTTTTAGTCTCTCATGACTACCTTCCTGATGTATTTAAAGACAGCAATCATATTCCCTTCCAGCTTACATTTTGTGAGGTTAAAAAAAAAAGCTCTGGTGATTTCCAGTTCCTTGATCATCCATGGAACCTTTCTCAGGAATTATTTCTACTTAATTTCAACTTTATTGTATGTAAGTGAGCAGAATTTCATCAGTACTCCACATGAGTTCTCACTAGGACCTTGTAAAATGACATTCATATTCCCTTCTCTCTCCTGAAAACATTTCAGCTGATATACCCTAAGACCTCTTAACTTTCACAACTTGCATCCAGCTGATTGTTCAGTTATCCTTTGACTGACTAAGGTTGTGTCCACGTTGCTAGAGGCATCCACTACCAGCAGCAATCCCTGGACACAGTGTCAGATGGTGCAGACTTACTTATGTCCACACTGCCTGGGACATGCAGTCCTTTTTTCTAGAGAGGACCAATCATGTCCACATCACATAGCACTTGGTCTGGATCTCCTGTGGCACCCATGTGATACTTTTGTGGCCCTAAGAAGTGATATTGATTCTCTTGTGTTTTTTCCAAGGAATGTACCCCAAATAAAAGAAAGACTAAATTGCAGTCTGCCAGACTAATGTCAGGGATTTTATAGCACAGCACCTTGTTTTTAGCAGCTGTGTGCTATCAGACCAAGGCCAGGGCATAGAAGTGTGTGGGGCATCTGGGAGGTACTAGGTCTGCTGGAACAGCATTGGACAGCTACACAGGGCTAAGGGGTTTAGACTCTCCCTATTTGTATATAAGAATTAGTCCCCGAAGTGAACCGTACCTGTTAGATAACAACACACTTGGAATTCACCTTGGAAAGAACTAATAGTAAGGTCCAAAAAGAGCTTTGAAGCAAACTAACACACATGCAGTGCCCCTGATCAGGAGAAGACCCAGAAGTGAGCTGAGGATCTCCATTATTGCACCAGGGCACATGTATGTTGATTCACCTGAATCTTTTTTTTTCTCCTCTGTTACTTCCAACAGATGGCCCCTTACCTGACAGCAAACACTGCTATTGGTCTCCATGGGTCAGATTTATTCATCCAACTAGGAAATGAACTAAAATGCTCAAGACAGTATACACTAAGTGCCTTAAGCTCTCTTTCTATTCAGTGAAGGAAGGCAGCCCCCCCCCCAAGGAAAATATCAGTTTTTGTAGGTCTGAATCAGCCTGAAAGTAATTATCTTTCTCTGTAAACAAGAGGAGAATTCAGAGCCAAATTTAGATGTTTGAGAAGTTGGAAAGTATTATTCATTCATACGTTTTATGACCTCTAAGATGTTTCTTTGCTGATTAATCCCTTTTTCCATTCTACATCCTCATGTTCCACTAATTCTTTGTGGTGTTGTTAAGCATCCCAAATTTTTTTTCCTTTGACTAAAATTGATTCCAATTAGTTTTTGCATCCTTGAAACTTATATCCCAAGCCTTGTCTGCACTGAGCTCTTCAACACAGTTGGTTTCTTGTTTTCTCCAGACTGCCTGTTGAAACTGAAAAAAATTGAGTATGCAAATTACTTTCACATTTTCCTTCTATTTAATTTAATTTGAATCATCTCACAGTGACCCCCAAGATTATTTTCTGTGGCCATTTCTTCCTTAAAAACTCCACTGTTTACCTAAAATAAATTAAAAATAACATTGACTTGCATTGAGTCAATGACTAATTACTGAAGAAATCTGTCGCCACCACAGGTTACAGATATACCGTTAAACTAAATGGCACCAATGAACAGTGGAACTGGATCATCTACACCATGCATTTATTAGAAAAGTCCTGACACAATTGCCCTATTTCAACTCTGAATAATATAACTTCAGATAACTCTGAAGCACAGTTTAGGAGTTACACATACTCCTATAAGCGGCTGTTCATCACAAGCTGGCAAATGTTCCTAGTGGGCAGTATGCATGGAGGCAATCTGTTTTGAAGACTAAAAGAGTTTAATAATATGGACATTCTTTGTTCCATGCTGTTGGATTCAGCATCAGAAAATAGTCCCAAGCCTTCTTAATTTGTTGTGTAGACACAGACTCAATGAGGAAAACCTGAGGTACACCACCATTAACCTTGCCTAAAGATAAACTCATTTTGGAATTATTGCAACCACTTAAATACATTAAAATCTTTATTTAAATATACCTCTTCGAAGTGTGCAGCAGCTTACCCTTTTATCAGACCTTCAGGAGGTGAAATATTCAGTTACGGTCTTCTAACCTTGTTTGAATATATGTGAACAACTGCAAAAAGTTTAAAGAAAGATATCTTGGGACTTTATATATATATAGATATATAGTTACGTACACACATACATAGTCCGGGACTTTACATACATACATACATACATACAGTCCTATATATAGTCCTGGAGTTGCTTCTTTCTGCTGGTTTAAGATATGCAAAAAGCAAACCTATGATGGAACATGGAAATTAACATTTTTTGAGAAATGAAATCTAATTGTTCAGCTGACTTTATCTCTGTGATGAACAGAACTGGTCTCTGCATTCAAATGCCTCTAAACTTTGGGCATTTTGCCCAGGTTTGCTAATGGTATGAAGAAAATGAGATTTTAGTATTACAGGGCTTTTTCCTATAATACTAAAACCATCAAATTCCTGGAAGATATTTTGGTGCATAAAAAAGTGGGACTATGAAAAAGAATATAAACCTGCAAGGGTGGTCAGAGATTGTGGTCATTCAGAGTTTGTATGGTTTCAGAGAGGCAAAACCTTATCAACAAAGACACAGAAGATTCAGCCCCTGTCCTGCAGAGATGTAAGTTTGCACTGCCCCCTTACATGTACCCTTGACTCCAGTGGGACTACGCATACGTGTACAGCTCAGCAGGATCAGGGACTGACTCTTTCACTTTTCTGTGTTCTCAGTAATTAATAAGTGATCGCTGTAATGCGTTAAACTTTCAGGAATCTTTTTTCTTACACTAAGATATTGTCCCTTCGTCTTCATTCTCCCAAGCAATCAACATACATTTTGAATTCTTACTAAAAGCCTGGCACTAGATTCTCCAACGGTCCAAATGGATATAGCTCCACTGGCCTAAACTGAAATGCCCCAGTTTGTACTGGATCTGATACCAACACTTACTGTTTTACACTTACTCAGGCTGCACATTTGTGCACTTGCTTTCCCAGATACTGTAATGCCCAGGTAATGCCTTTTGTTATTGTTAACATTTTTATCGTACTGGTAGCAAAGGGGAGAGAGGATAACGAGAAGGAAAGAGATCATTTATCAAGACAGAGAATTAAAAACAAGACTTTAACAAAAATATATTTTAGTTAAGATTTTAAATGGCATTTCCCTGAATTGCCCGGGAACCAATTTCCATCCGCTCTATCCTCCTGTGGCCAAAGGCTTATACGATGCATTTTACATTGTGATTTTCCCCATATTATGAGGGGGGAGTTATTTCAGATTCTACTGTGCTTCCAGAGTTTCAAAGCTGAGTCTTAACCTTTCAATCTGCTTATTAATACTCATGTCATGGCTCCTGTTGAGAAAGAGGTTTAGTGTCACTGTCCTCAATCAGTGTCCTTTCAGTCACTTTCATTAAGAGCCATGTTTTCCTGACAAAGGATAACAAATGGACACTGTGGGTCCCTAATGTGCTTTTTGACTACAGAGCCTGTACCATTTCTCTGAAGCAATGGCAATTATTTGTCATTTTAATATGACTTGGCAAGGAGATCCAAAAACATATGACCATTATTCATCAATATGTATATTTTGTGCTTGCATTAATATTAGAATATCATTATTACTACCCTAACATTGTATGGGCTAGATAAAATTATATCATGTAAAAAATGTATTAAGCTATGTTCAGGTATATCCATATAGCAAGGCAGAAGCAATTTAAAGACCTGTAGCAGTTCTGTGTTGAATGCTGCAATTTATTCTGATTAGTGGTAAAGCACCTTTACCTGTGTATTAATGGAATATATTTCAATATCACTCCACTGTTAATTGGAAACAGCATAGTTCTGTGTTACTATTTTTAGCCAATACATACAATGATTTCATCTATTTTCTTTATTCCTAAAATCTCATGACATTTAATATTCCTGGCATTGATACATGATAAAAAAGTCAATTTCTGGTAATGGAGACTGACAAAGCCATGTTTCTCCCAAATTTCTTCTGGGTGTTTTGTTGTTACTCTTGTGTTTAAGCTATTGCACAAGTATCTACAAACCAAGCTTGTATGTGATACTTGAGCTCAGTGCTAAGCTGATTATCATTTCTCTCTGCTGAAGAATAAGAGTGTTGTGCTTATGTCAATGACAGCTGGATTTAGATCAAAAATTATTGGTTAAAGTCAGAGAAATACTACTATTATTTCCTGATATAAAAATGGTATAAAATGTGGTTGGAGAAAACATCCTTATAATATTTAATATTTTTCCTCTCATTCCCCTCCACCTGAAAAATAGCATTACTCTATGAAAAAACTGAGGTAGAACAGTCTAGGAGTTAAAGCTCTCTAAAAAAACTTCCAGGGCCACAAGTTCTATTTGGGTATTCTATTAGCTTTTACTGTAGGGCTAATTCAAGTTATTTCTCTCAAGAGAGCCTAATCAGAGGGAGAAAGACTCCTCCGTGAAACAATGCTTGAGTAGTTATGTCTTCCCACATGACATTTTTGCATGAGATTAAAAAAGCTTCAAAGTGTACATTCCCTTGCTCTTAACAATACAGCAAGTTTGGCCATTTAAGGACACTTTCCTGATGAATTGTTGGAGAACTTGTCTCTTCTGAACAAATAGTAGGAATTGAAAATAATTCATAACTAAATAGCAAGGGCAAAAACGATGAGAGGTGATGGCACAGACACATGGCTTTGAAATGCTTAAAATGAACAGAAATTGGCCTTGTATCACAAAGCCTGAAACCCACACAACATAGTAGTCAGGTTTAGCAGTTGACAAATTGTATGAACTTGATTTTTCACCTATTGCCCTCTTAGTTTGGCTAAGATAAGATAAAAGGAGCATGATACTCTACTTATGAACTTGTATGTGTGAGATTTTTTTCTGGACACTTAATCCTATGCATCTCAGTCTCTCCACTCAGTAGACCTGAACTAATATCCACTAGCATCTTCTGAGAGCATAGGACTCTTCTCCTTTGTTTATTCTCCTTCCCTTTCATATACAAATAAAAGCTACATTATCTTACCTCTCCAACGTGACTTGTCTATCGATTCCTATTTGCTCCAACCTGTAGCACCTTATCAATTTTGTAATGATTAATTTTGTTAAAATTAGGTTACTCTAAAATATTTAAATCCATCACACCAACCATACACCCCTACTGTAAATTCCACCATGTACTTAGATTAATATCTGTTGTAGGAAAGGCTCCAATTTGATCTCTTGAATTGCTATTAATAGTTAGAAGCAGAAGTCTTATGAATTGGATTTTACTATGACTTCACATTTAAGAGAGTTGTAAGATGCCATTAAACTCCTTCATGGAACAATGTAATGAAGCAATAGTTGCACTGACTTAGGGACAAGCACATATCACAGACCAAAGCAAAGGCACATCAATTATGTGGGTGAAGGGTTTTTTGCAGAATACTGTTTTGTGCAATTGAAGCAAAAAGACCAAAGACATGAAGAGAAAGAATCAGTAAATCAACAGTATGTCCTGAACAACATTGGAAGTATAGCCCCTAAAAAAGCCCAGTAAGAGTTATGTCAAGTGCTGTGTAAAAAAGGCTTATAATTCCTGTCATTTTGTGCACTCTTTGTAAACAAAAAGGATAATATCAAGATACCTGACTCCCTCAACAATTTCTCCTCCTAAAAGAAACATCTTATTGACTAATTGTTCTAGTCAAAAAAGAGATATAGGAGTATTCTTTCCACTGCTGTTCATACGTCATCTTTACCCTCGTGCCAAGTAAGCAGGCTAGTCAGACAGAGATAAGTAGGCCTGGCCAGTGCAAAAACAAAAGCAGCAGTAGGGCCAGGAGCAGCAGGATCAATGAAGGTGTCAACACTATAACAATCACATGAAGCAGTGAAGAGCAGATGAAACACAATCTGGACTGCTCTATCTTAAATGTAGGTTTGGGGAAAGATTATAGGGGATTCCACCTGCATGGGAAACTCTATATGTAGCGTAAAGCCAGTACTGTAGTTTTCCACTCTGCTAAGCACAGGAATGTTTTAGATATCTCAGACTGGAATTATGTTTCTTCAGAAGTCATATCCACAAAGTAATTGAGCTGTTCTGAAACTGTGCATGGATCTGAGGTGTACACAGAGAGAGGAAACAGAAAGATGGCAGTAAGCTACCATGCTCCTGTCCCAGACTCAGTGGTACCAAATACTGCTCTGTAAAACATGAGATTCAAATGAAGAACAAAACAATAAAGTAGTAGTAGGACTTGATCTATGAGGAAGAACCCAAGGCTTAGCTATGTAGGATAGCTATCTGAGCAACAAAGACATCTGGAGGTACTGAGCTATGCTGTGTATATGCCCAAAGTGGATTCACTAGGATGTTCTTTTAATATGGTTTGGGGCTTGACTTTCTGTTTCCTATCTTTTGATGCAAAATCAGTAAGCATGTGGGGAGGCCAAAGTAGCCTCCTCAGGGCTTAACCATTGCTCAGGATGCTTAGAAATGTGCTTCAGTGTTTTCTCAAGTGTATATATTATGGTAAGAGCAGCAATGTTTCTTCAGTCTTCCAAGAGTGTGATCAGAAGGGGGAATGAAGAAAAATGGAAAATGCAGCTCATTTACAAATATCACCCTTAAATAAGGACAGCGACACTAGAAAAAATGAAGGAAAAGATTCTAATTAAATACATTTAACATGTACACATATTTGGCACTCTATTTATGAATCTTTAAGGTTCAGGTTGTTTCCTTTTCCAGTTCTTTAGTAAACAAAACACAGCTGGAATGAGCTGCAAGAACTTGTGGAAAATAGCTCTTGGAAGATCAGGTCAGCATCTGAAAGAGCAAATCACCTGCTGGTGCTACAGAGACAGATGATATCCTAAAAATAACCTGGCAAAAATAAAAATTGCAACCTGGACTAGTCTCCTGACCTGGCTCACCAGGGGGAACCCCATTACCAGACCTAGTGGCACAACCACTGAGGAGGCACAGGGCAGAACAAATGGCTGCAAGCTAGAAGTGGGCACTGGGGATACAGAAGATGAGACTGCTACTGAAAGAAATGTACATTAAATATGGCATAATAAAATAAGTCTCAGTTTAGCTGTCTGTTTTTTTAGGACTACATTTGTGTAGCTGCTCAGAAAACAGCAATATTTTCATGTTTCATTGGACAGGACCCATGTGAATACCATATACATATGCTTGGTAGCTAGTAGTCAGGTAGTATGTCATGTCCTGAAAAATCAAGCCTTGCACAAAGCTATGAAAGCTGTCCACAAATATTTGAAGGATATAAGACTGTTTCTCAGGATAATCTAGTATAAAGAATATTGGTCTGATGCTTAAAATTTGGAAAAATTTAGAACAAATATAAGAAATCTGTAGGAGTTTGGAATAGACACAGGAAAGCAGTAATACGTTTGCTATCACTGAGTTCCTTTAAAATTAGACCAAATAAAGCACTAGCAAATGAGATGGACAGAACAAAACCTTTCATCCTGTACAATTCTTTGTTTTTCATCACTTTATCCATTTCTACATTGTTAATAGAGAAAATAGAAGCATAAGTTAAAATGCAGATATCATTTAGTAAGTTATAAAGCGAGTCTTTTTTCTTCATGCAAAAATTCCTCACTTTACTATTTGGATCTACAACATTTGCCTTCCATCTTTTGCATTAAGCTTATCAAATTTCTGGTAAACTCTCTAGGACAAGGACTGCCTTTTTCCTTTGCTAATGCAGTGCCCCAAACACTGAAACTTGAGGCTCTCTTTCAGGTTCCTTAAACACTGGTACTGAAAAAAAGAGTATTATTTTGCAGTCACATGAAAAGCTTTCTAAAGTTGCAGATGATGGTTATTATATCCTTGCTGCTGCTGTTTTCTTCCTGTGAAGACAAATATTTATCTTGAGAGGTCACCTGACTTTCATAATAGAACCAGAATATCCCACACAGCTTAATGCTGCACCAAGAACTTCTTCAAACTGCTTTCTCAAAAGATGCTTGCTGCCCTTGACCTCAACAGTCCTTTGGGAAAGATAGAAAATTCTGATTTAGCTTTCCTACACAGTAGCAAAAGCTAATCAAGCTCACTTTCACTCCCTTTTATAGCATGTGTGTTGCTTTATGATGAGAACTGCTGCCCCCTGAGGGCCTAACCCAAATCTGAGACATTTCCCACAGGATCTCTGGGGTGCTGTCACAGCAAATAAGTCCATGTCAACTAATTTTTAGCTAATTTGTGGTCCTCCAGAATTTACCTTCAGAATCTCAGTCATATTTTGACCTGAAGAGCCTGACATTTTACAATAAATTTTCAATAGTAAAGAAGTATGGGATAGTAAATTCATTTGGCCAAAGGGGAAAAATTCCAAAAGGAAAGTTTGGGTTTTTTTTAACCTGTTCTACTGTTTATAGTACTATTTATAGGCTGATACTTATATACTCACAAATGGACACATAAGGGTATTATTTGCACCAGATTAAACCCCAATACAATCTGACTTCAAAGCATAATTTCAGAGAGCTCAGAGACAGCAAGAAAGCGTATTCTAGGGAGTGACCTATGATGCTTGTGATGAAGTTTAGCTTATTTTCTATTCAGGAAACAAGCATTAATGCCCAGCAGTACTGAATTCTGGTAATCAAATAGCTGCTGGGTAAGCTTTCCTCTTCTAATCCATTCTGTCATCTCTTAGTTTATATTATAACTAGAAGATACTAAGACCACTATCATGAACAAGAAGTTCTGCTCTAACAGATTTATAATGCTGGCATCTGGCAAAGAAATATCCAAACCACATGTTCCCAAATGTCTATATTTTGGTAATTCAGATAAAGAATAATGCAAAACTAGTATGAATATATTAAAATAAAATGAATTAGCATTAAATTATCTCATTATTCAAATCAACAAGTGAAGAATGCTGCATAAGGTCTACATAATAATTTCAGTGGTGATGCTAATTAGTTCACTGTTGCAGAGCAATAGAACTTTATCTTTCTCAAGGTTAATCGATATAGGTTCCAGACAAAATAAATGATATAGCAATGGTCAAAAACTCACAGATAAACCCAACAATTTCAGCTGATTACAGCTCTGAGCCTGTTTAAACTATTAGTCGGCAGTTGGCAGTAAATCTTTTCTCTCTTAATACAGGACTTTAATGAAATATTCAGGCATAATTCAAGATAGCATGTTATATTTTGTATTCCTAGTAATGTGGTCTCTCAGGATCAAACACCCAACTTCTGACTATGTAATGACCTATGCCGTGTACATTTTAGATATCAGGATTGCCTAAACTATTGTCTGATTCAGTATATGGGAAATAAAATTATTTTAGACTGGTCAGGAAGATAAACTTCAGTATAGAAACAGTCTACAGTAGACAATTTTAAGGAAGCCCATGGGTCATGGTTTTTCTGGGGATAGTAATGAGAGGAAGAAATGGGTGGCAACTACAGCTTAGCTCTCTCCCTGCTCCAATGCAAAATAGCACTTCTGCCTACACTGCTTACCTGGTGAGAGTTACCAGCTCTTCCTTTCACCGCAGCTGGGCTAGGTTGCAAACACTAGCCAATTTTTGGAGCACTGGTGTTGCTGCTGCCATAATCACACACTGCTATGATGAAAGGATCCTGAATTGACTGTAATGTGGTATGTTACATTTTACTTTCCCAAATCTCCTTATCCAAATATTTCTGTTTACAAAATCTGGTATTTTCTTTTCAAATCAACTCTGGTTTTAAATACAAATAATAAAATTTTAAACACACCTATGCACCATCTTCTGGAATTAAAGATGTGCATGGATGCTAAAGTAGAAAAATTCTTCTAGAGATAGAAACTGGTAAACAAAAGTTGGTAATTATGCAGCATGGTTTTTGCRACCAATGGGGCTTCCTTCGACTTCAAGAAATTGGAAAGATTAATCTGTTTTCTTTTTGAACCTGATGCTTATTCTTTTTTCTTATTTGTTCATCTTAGATTGAGAGGGTGCAGAAAGTATGATTTGTTGTTGAGCACAGTGTCACTGCCTAACTAGAGGCTGGCATCTAATGAATAACGGTCAATTTATAAAAATAAGACAATAGCAAGACTTCTTGTTACTCAGTTTGTTCATGGGGACCTGATTAGCTCTTCAGCTCCTGTAACTCAACTCAAAAGTTTCTCCAGCAGTGGAGAAAAATTAGTAGCTAGTAAAAAGCTGGAAGTAAAATCATACAACATTCCAATCAGGCATTAACTCATATATGCCCAGAGAAGTGCAGATCCTGTTTGATAGGAAGATGCTTATAATGCCTCCTGTACATTTTAGAAATTTACAGTTCTAAAAATGTTTTACCAACATACTAAATCTAGAACAGAATGTAGGCTTTGGTTTAGTCACAGCAAAAATCTGTTATGCCAAAAAACACAATCTGAAGATAAGGGGTATAATGGCAGAACTTCCAGGAGTCTGGTTATAAGGAAGCAAACCATGTTTTTAGTCATTAGGTTAATAATTGAAATAAGTAAAAGATTTGTTTGCCTAAAGCAAGGGATTTCAGTCCCACTGCAGAGACTGTGGTTAAGCTAGGTTCTGTAAAGCCTTGTGCTAATGGGCTCTGAGTTTTTTACCATGCTTGTATTCAAATAAGAAATCTTTGACAATTCAAAGGAAAACAAGAACATTCAGGCCCATTTTCTTCAGGTCTACCTCAGTGGCACATTCAAATATTTCTCAAAAATGGACATTTTCGTATTGAAAATTGACAACAATTATCCCAAAGTTATCCCATAATTTAGGTAAAGGAAGTTATATTTGAAAACATGATGTGAAGGAAAAAAAGTAATTTAATCAATGAAAAAAAATAAAGTTAGGTTTCAAAGAGGTCAGAACCCATAACTCAACCCATGAATTTCAGTTTACCTTACTGCCTACATCACTTCTATATATGACATGTGCTTTTCAGTATATTTTGGCATTTTATTTGTCAGCTGTTATCTTTCAAGCACTGGGTGGACGAGCTGCATTGAACTGACCCAGCATCTAGGATCTTACTGAAAAAAACAGTTTCTTTGGGTTGTAACCAAGGAAACAAGATACAGCAATGGAAGCTGAATTCTATCATTGGCATGATCATAAATGGGTTGGCTACATCTCACATGTATAAATAAGATCAAGTTATTCATCTAATACATAAAAATCAAGATAGTCCTCTGCCACAAAATAAAATATGTTTTGAATTCTAAAATATTAAAGTTCCATAATGTTTCTAAGAAAAAAGCTTTCAATAAAACATATTTGCATCTAACTCACCCATACTCAAAATTATTCTCAGGAATATTTTGCACAGTCAAGGAAGCTAAAGTTACTTTAAAAAGGAACTGTCAATAATTTCTAAAATAGAACATAAAAATAACTAAAGTCTCCTTTTGATCCTTGTGAGTATACTTTATTTGTCCTTGAAAAAACTATATCCAATGTACCTTTCAAAATGATGTATTATGTGTTATTGTTACAGTGTTCAATATTGTTCAATACTGAACTACTGTACTGATTACCACTCTCCCAGTCTGCTTTAGTTCTATCATGTGCTTTTATTTACCACCCGAGGCAAAAACATTTTAATTGGTTTAGTGAAGCTTGAACTCTCTTTTATCAATGACACATTTCATCAAAATAGAACTAAGCCAGGAGCTGTACGTATTCTCCCAGTGTTGAAAAACAATGTCTTTATTTGGGGGCTTAAGTTTGGAAATGGATCCCTGCAGTATAAATTATTTGATCACTTAAATAGCAATAGCAGAACATCTTGGTTTTGTTTTTCTTCTTCCCTTTTTAATACTAAGAAAATTTAAAAATAGACTGCACTAACTTTTCCATAGCTTAACTAGACAAACACATTCAGCAAGCTGACCATAAAATGTGTATTGTCTATCTACCAAAGTTCTAGAATATAATGCAACGTGGCTTATAGTACTGAGTGACAAAAGTGAATCATGTATTCATTTTCTGATTTTAAAAGTTTTTGTTCAAATGACCTTTATATAAAATATAGAGAGAATTGTAGTCATATTTGAAATAACTTTCCATTGTTTGCAATGATTGTGAAAAAAAGCATCAAATGTACTGTTCAAAAAGCACATGATTTCCTTAGGGGAGATCTCATACAACTCATGAACAACAAAACCACCTGTTGCCTTTCTATTTTATTAAAAGTGTTCAGTTGACTAGGCCAGGACCCTCTGTGAATTCTATATTTGAAAAAAGTTATCTAAAACAGCAACATCTGTATCGTTGCAATACAGTAGTTAGTCTACTAGTTTTATTAGTCTATTTCCATCAGTATTTCCAACTGTGATCATAAATATTACATTGAAATATAACAAGTATTATCTGATACAAACATTTTTTCATGAACAACAGAATTAATGACACCTTTCTCTCCTAGAAGCTTATGTATTACATCACTCCCACAGCCACTGCTCCTTCTTTTATTCCAGCGGTTTGTCTGGACAAAAGGTATGATGACTGGCTGACAGCGCACACGGTGATTGACCAGCCAGTTTCTGTTCCAGTATATTTAGTAGTTCCATACATACTTACACATATAAGTTCTCTTTGTCTTTCTCTAAAGGAAGGAAATCTGCTCTACTGAAATACTAATTTTCACAAAGCTTCTCAAAATCCATTACCTTTAAGATCTCAAATCCATGCTGCCCAAGTTGCCTGAAACTGACTCTTGGATTCCAAAATTATTAGAGATGGTTGAAATGAAAGATGTACAAACCAAAAGAATAACTGCATAAGTTTTGTTTCCTTCAGAATCAAGTGAAACAAAAGCGATAAAATGATACCAGTTATCTTTAAAGTTCATCTGTGCACAGAATTATCTTTCTGTGTGTCAAAGAACCTTCAGTGTCACCAACAGCCACTGGGAGAGACTTCTGCTTCTCCTGATGTTTGTGGTGAAGAGGCTCTCTGCCCGTTCAGGGCACTTCGAAAGGGCACAAGTCTGTAAACTTTAGAAACTCTGGAGGACGTGCTGGACATCTAGAGCACTTGTTAAGTTGTCAAATGGCCCTGGTTCATAGACTCTTTACAACCTTGGGTGAGGAACATCTTATTAACCTCAAATCACACTTAAGCCAGGTTGAGGTAAAATTCAAAAAAGCATTCATTCATGACCTCCAGAACAGACAATACAGTTAAAAATATTTACAAAATCCTCCTAGCAGGATCACAATAAGGTTTTCAGGTTTGTATATTTCTTTCTCCACTTTTGGAGGTACTGTAGGTCTTACAGCTATTTTCTCTTTTGATGAAATTGGTCTCCTTTGACCAATTTAATTCTATTCTCTCCTTAAACATGAAACAATTTGGTTGCCTCTTAATTAGAATAAAGCTTTTTCCCTTTCACAGTTGTGTAAATATTTTTCTTACACTGAGTAAGGAACTTTGCTAAAATGAGGTGTAATGAGGAACATATTTTTCATTTGACCTTACACTCTCTATCAGTTTTTATGTTAGAAATATACATAATACAAATATCTAAATAGGCTAATGCTGTGTAGCTCATTACTTGCCCCTGCTTGAAATCAGATATGGCAGTTATTAACTCCTGTAGGGTGATAATGTGTTTTGGATGACTGATCTCCAACCTTTTCCTTCTAGGCACACCGTATCAGTAGGACTTTGAGAAGCATTAGAGCACTCTAGTTGGGCTTGAATATATTATGCAAGAGATCATTTTGGTAAAGCTTCTCAGTTAGCTTTTAGATGCCGAATAAATCAGAACTCTCTCCTATTGTTTAGCTGTTGATGACTGATGAAGCATTTATACCGAAAGCTTGAACAGATGAAGACAGCTTTTGATACTGAGGAGAATGGGATATATATTTCCAGAGACCAAGAAGCATCTCTGTTGCCTTCAGTGTTCCAGGTGACCTGCTAGAAGAATATCTGGCAAAACTCTGCTGGGTCTGCAGCTGCCTCCTTGAGCTGGCGCAAGATTGAAGATCTGACACTGGCATTCATGCCAAGTTTGATACTAACAGAAATTTGGGCAGGCACTGAAGACAATGATTTTTATTATGTACTTGGTATCAGATACCAAACACTTCCAACACAATTCTACCCAAGCTTTTTAGATCAACTATTCTGAAACAGGAAAGAGCCCTTCTTCTGCCCAAAGAAATACTGCTGGTATTTGAGTGACTGTTACAAAAAGTGGATATATAGGCCCTATGTGCATAATTAAAAAACTCCCCCCTATGAAAGCTGTTTCACTTTGTTTCTAAAAGAATGACTTATAACATGAAATTCTTGACAGGTCATAGGTAAGTTGACAAGTCATAGGTAAGTACAAAAAAATTCCATCACTTCAAAATTATTTGTTGAAAATCCATCAAACCTTGGGTGTGGTAGAAGGATAAAGTTTTGATTATGCAATTTGGCAGTACTTTATTTCTTTATTATTAAATATAAGAGAAGAATATATTTTTCCTGCTAAAGAACTTTAAAAATGGCTGGAAAATTTTACTTAAAAAAAGCTCTGAAAACATACTGCAGGAGACGATGCTTCCAGATCTGACCCATTTTCCAAAAAAGTCAGTAACAAATCTTTGCACTGAATCCTAATTCCATTCAGTAATCTAAAATACTAATTTTGATGTATCAAAACTCTCTCAACCAGGGAGATCAAATATTGCAGACTATGCCTATTAAGTAGTCAACAAAAATGCTCAAAGGGAGCAAAAGATCCAGCTATAGCAAGATCTGTAGAAAAATAACAAAGTATTTATAGATTTTGGTAATATGGATATGGGTAATATGGGAAACATTCAGCACTTTATTACCTCACAGTCTTTACCTCCACAAACCCAGTTCTAAGGAGTGCATTATAACAAAAGACTCTCTGGTTTCCTATAAGGCTTGGTTGATCTTACATAAAACAATAATGTGTGGAAACTAAACTAGGTTCTATGATTTACAATGTTTTTTCAATGTTATTTATTACACGGAATGGCTTTAGATATATAACAT
The DNA here is from genome assembly GCF_003343035.1 of Apteryx rowi. Taxonomy (NCBI): domain Eukaryota; kingdom Metazoa; phylum Chordata; class Aves; order Apterygiformes; family Apterygidae; genus Apteryx; species Apteryx rowi. The sequence goes on from NW_020448975.1 coordinate 98,164, forward strand.
ATATATTTAATATTCACTTCTTGATTGTTTTGAGTTAGCACATTATTTCTAAGTTCTATTTCCTTTCTTTTTTTTTGTTTATTGGGTGCAATAAATTCTTATTGTTTCCCTTTCTTCATTTTACAAGGTAAAAACTGTACTTAATGCCCTATCTTATGGAAATAAAAATAGAAACTGATAGGGTACATTGTTATGATTTATATGTTTTCACCCAGAACGGTCTGTGTATTTAGTCCCCTAGTGAGGCTATAATGTCACTATAACTACCATTTATTTTTGAATAAAATCATTTGATACAAGAAATATATATATATAAAAATCCAAGAGACAAAACCAAGAAAGGCTAGAAACAGTTCAGCTACCAATATGCACAGTCAATCTATCTGAAATCAGACTTTAAACTTGATGATACATTATAGACTGGTTTTGTCTTGGTGCTTTTCTTCTCTGCAGCATTAGCCTGTGACAACAAAGATGATCCCATAACTGATTCCTACCTGCATATAAACCTTTCCTTTTTAAGCTTGAATTAGTTGGACTGTCAGAGGGGGAAATCTCAATGCCTGTTAATTTTCTAGCTAGTAATGGAGTGGGAAGGCACCTAGAGACTTCAGTCCAGGTAAGCAACTGCTAAGCTATTAATCAAAGCACTTGATATATAGCTTATACTATCTGTGTGCGTAGTTGCTCTGACTCAAGCCAGGTTAGGTTCAATAAAATGATTCTACCTCTTCACTGAAAATGAGCCTTCAAAAAATACAAACAAACCTCTTTCAGCAGTAGGAATACACGGAACCTGTTGTGTGGGGTTAGTCCATCCCAGATGCAGGACTCTGCATTTGCCTTTGGGTAATTTCATGAGGTTCCTGTCAGCCCATTTCTCTAGATTGGCGAGGTCCTCTGAAAGGCAGCCCTGCCCGCCAGTGTACTGACCACTCTCCCCGATTTGATATCATCTGCAAACTTGCTGAGAATGTACTCTAACCCATCATCCAGGTTGTTACTGAAGACAAACAGGATGGATGCCAGTATCCATTCCTGAGGGATGCCACTGGTAACGAGCTGCCAGGCAGGCTTTGTATGTCTGAGCATCACCCTTAGACCTCAACATTCCAGTCAACTTTCCACCTAGTTTTTCATCTACTTATCCAGTCCATCGCTCACCAATTTGGCTATGAGGATATATGGTAGACTATCTGTTAAAAGCATTGCTAATTTCAAGGTACACAGCATCTACTGTTTTCCCCTCCTCCACTCAGCTAGTTGTCTCGTCACAGCATGCAATGTAGGTGTCCCTCCCCAGAGCATGTCACACAGAGGACATATGGTTAACCTAAAGAAGGCTTCTCACAGATGAGGAGTGGCTGGAGTACAGAGAAACCAGTTGCTTGGCAACTGCTGCCAGCTGGTGCAAATCAGAAAAATCCATGCTAGAAAACTGGGAAGCCATAACCAGTTCCCTGCCAGCCTTACTTTTTATTCTGGAGTTTTTAAAGGAATTTGTGAGGTCTGTCTGACCCAAAGATTCTGCTCATCGCAAACACCATGCCCTCTGAAATTCAAAGAAAGCAGGAAGGGTTTTAATTTGCTCTGTCTGTGTAGCAACTTCTCATGCAAACATGGCAACCCTTGAAGCTCAAAGGTACTACATTTAGGGTAGACATCCTCAAAGCTAATTGCCTGAAACAAACAGACTTCTTCCCTCAGATATGCAAGGCATGTCTATTTTTGTTTCCTGCATTTAGCTGCACATCAAATTTTCTTTTCAATGCCATGCGAAAAAGGTGCCAAGCCAAAAATGTGCCTCAATCTTCACGTGACGCATTGTAGCTCTGCGTACACTCACAGAGCTCCTGACAAGATCCTGGTTTTTGCCTTCAGTAGCACTGCTCCAGAACGAAACTATCAGGAAAAGGGAAGAAAAGCTGCTCCAGGATTTCTCTGTAGAAGGGTGATGGCACTGAAAGTATACTAGTGCTAACAGCTTATGATAACTTTAAAAACAAAAATTTGGTGAGGTGATAGTAGAGACATATGGATTTTGAAATTCATCCACACACACTTCACGTTATGCTAAGCTTTCTAGAACACTATACAAGAATGCACCATATGTCAAGTGAAAGTACATACTCTGACACTACCAGTTTCATACAATTCAATAACAGGCATTTCAACTTCAACCACTTCCAGTGACTCAACAAGATGTTTGAATATCACACAGTTTCCTCTGTTCTCCACAGCCAGGCATCTCAGGGTGAGAGTTGCCATAATATTCTAGGTTTGTCTGTTCCTTTTTTTTTTTTTTTTTTAAGAATGGTGTTAGTAGCAGTCCTACTGTTGTGCTGAATGAGCAGTTTTCTTCCTAGCCTTACTTTTCAGGTGTTCATATATTTTTAAAAGAAAACTGGGCTAAAATTTGCCATGCTTTTGGACCGCTCTTGACAGCTTTAAAATAGCAGCAGCAGTGATGCCGTTTTAAAAGTCTGGCAAAATTTTGCTTTGCTGTGAAGCAGAATAAGCAGAATATTTCACATTTTAAGACAGTTCTGATCCTTTCAAATGTTTTGGACCTTTAATTATTAACTATCAAATACTGGAAACCATTTAACTGGAAGAACAGACATTTGCCATGACTAAATATATTCTTGAAAGTGCTTTATACAACAGTATGTATATAAGAATAATATTACACTTAATAAATGTTATTTGAACTTCACAAAACATCAGTTAAAGAGGTATGTGTGTATATAGCACTATAGCACCAAATGTATTATAATTGCCACTACAGTGAAATATTATCATCACTAGAAAGTAACAAAAATGAGCAGCATTTGGAGCAGGAGATAAGGAACTCAAAATACATGCAGTTGAATCTACAGAGAAAAAAAGGTTAAGCAGCATATCATTTAATAATTTTGTATTATGCTAGGAGATTGTCCTCACCCCTAATTTTATGAAAAGGACTGTATGATTTTAAGCATAAATTTTCAGAAAAAAATGCTTGCAATTGTGTGTCTAATTTGCATGGGCAATTACTGTCCTTTCACACAGTCATGGTAATTGTGATTGCTCTGACTACATGTCCAAATTAGAGAAAAAAATGCAAGCACAGTTACATAAAGTTTCTGCCTGAATGACTGCAAGTTATTAGTTTCTTCTCATCTGAAAGATGGATTTAGCAATATAAAACATACCGGGTACAAATGAAGAAATGTGGCTTTAAGAATCTAGTTCTCCTTAGTATTAGACTCTACTACATTGTATTAAAAACAAGGTATAGCTTGTACTGAACATTACAGACGCAGGGCAAATACAAGTACAACATGAGTGGATGACCACATAATAACAGTGCTAATGCCATAACAGCAAATAGATCATGGGAGGCCTACAGTGGCCACATGGTGCTGGAAATATAATGATGGGGGATGCTTATTGTCAATAAGCTACGGGGAGCTGGGTGAAAGCATAAGGCTATGGAAAGATTCACAGGAAAGTAAGCATATTTGCTTTGCACAGGAAAGGTTCACCAAGCACAAGGGACAGTAAGAATAGCATAAGAGACAATCAAACGAGAAGACTGAACAGACCATTAAAGCCTGAGAGATGATAAGCAACATTAACACTTAGGTATACACTGAAATGCAAATAGTTTCCATAGCAAATCAAAGCTAAGATCTCACTAAGAACTTTTTCTAAGAGTATGTGATACCTAAAGCAATTCAGTGTATTTCAAAGAAAGTAAAATGAAAGAAAAAATCTCTTAATATGCTGAGATATTTCTGGAAGAGATCATTTCATAAAACCTGAAGAAAAACCTACCCCAAAAAAGAAAAGAAACATATTTGTTTCTATCTAATGGCAACAATTCAAAAAAAAAAAAAATCAATCCTGTACATCTTTTTATGGTCCCTACTCTAAGGACCATGTATCAGTCAATATATTTTATCTCAGAAATAGATTGTTTTAACTAGCAGAAGAATGTAGGATTGAGGATCTGTTCCTATCCGTCCAGAGATATTGTCCATACTTAGAAAGCTGGAATTTAGAACTCCAAAGAGTTCTAGATCATAACCGTATCTTGAAGCATCGATGCCTATAAATTGCTACTTAAAATGACAAGAAAAAAGGGTAGGAAATTTTGTTAGTCTTCATTCTTTTGTTTAAAAGAAAGCAAAAAAAAGGAAAAACGTTAGCATAATTTTGTATGCGGAGAAAAAATAAATGCAAGAAAAAAGAACAGACTGCATTATATGTTCAAGAATAAAAGTAGTCAGTAAAAATGCCAACAGTATGTAAAAACAGGGACAAGTCATGGTTGTTGTGGGAAACCATAAATTTGAAATTCTTCTCTTTGTGTGTTCCAAAGCAGATGTTCAGTTGCTATAAATCAGCAGAGCTCCCTGACCCTTAATTTCTTAACCACAGGATTGTGCTGAGGATTTTTTGCACTGAACTTACTTAAATTAAATAGCATTATTCTAGCTATTCTAAGAACTATAACACCATCTACTGGGCAAAGAATTTTTATTCAAAGATGTTAAAGTTCAGCTAATTTGGGTGACCTGAAGTAACAACTCATTGCACTCTTCAAAATATCAAGCTTCAGTGTGTCCCACAAACATATGGTCATATGAGCTATAATAATGCATACAATCCTATGATTTATTTTGGTGTGATGATAACATTCTCTGAAGTGGGAGGTGAAATTCATTTCAGAACAAATAAGCATCAAATGTTTTGATGGAAGACCAATCCTAAATCAATCTTTAAGTTACAGTAGCTCACTTATCAGCTCCCTTTCCTTAAGGTTTCACATCTAACGGGTGCTTTTTTCAGGACTGCCCAACATTTCCTCTGAGTTCTAATGCATTCTTCATAAATCATTCTTCCCAACATGGTTGATCTCTTGTTCTTGCATTCTTCTTTATGTATTCCTAAAATGTCCTAAGTAGGCGATACTTTGCAGAATCCATAGCAGAAACAAACCCCTCACAGGCCTGAGGAACTTGCAGACTCCTGCAGAAAGGGTATCAATATGGAAGTTGATGGGATTTACAGCTATCACTGTGAAAAGAGATGAAATAATGAATTTTCATAACAGACTTGAAGGACAAAATGTCATATGGCAAGACAGTTTGTTCTAAGAATAGAAAAGAAATAGCATTTATATTAATACTAAAGGAGACAAAACAATGGTTAAGAATAGAAAATAAAACAGAAGGCAAGGGTCATTAAAATTAAGAACTGTAGTTGAAAAAGAACTGAGAACATAAAAAGAGGAGTACCACTGTGACAAGCTTTTAGAAAAGAGGAGTTTGAAACAGAAAATCTGAGCAAGTAAGAAAAAGAACTTAGAGAGGAAGACGATGTAAAATGGGCAAATGGCTTTAGGCATGGTTCCACCTGCAACATTTAGAGAGACAAAAAGGTTCTTGTCTGTCTGGTATAGGACATCTTCCTAGCATATTAATTTCCTCCTAATAGCATCTAAACATCCAGATATTTCATACCTCTTTTCATTCTGCATTCTTCCAACACACATCCTATCACCTTCTTGAAAACAAAACTTCCCCCAATAAAAACAATTTTCTTCAGCCTCACTCAGGTTGGTCGAAACATTTCTGGTGTAATTTTCTGCAGGAAACTACTCTTTTTGCAAAATTGAAACTTTGCTGTAAATTTTGACTAAATTATATGTATTTAATCCTTTTAACATTTCAATATAGTGAATATATTTTATTTCAGTCTTATTGAAATCAGACAGTTCAATCTTTTATTTCAAAGTAACTTTTCAGTTTGAAATGCAGTACTGAAATTGATGACTGTAAATGCCTTTTAAATATCTAACTGCATTACTATCTCTTTTCATCTATTCTGTGTACTGTCAGTGCTAGGTAAACTTGGCAATTAACCAGAGCGTACTGACTGCACATCGACTTATTAGCAAATTCATGTCACACAAAGCTTGTCTGAGCACTTGGAACTAATAATGCCAGACATATGGTATTAGCATTACTGTGTGGTACTTGACATTCTTAATTTAATTATATCCCTTATAGGCTTAATGATTACAAACTTTTTCTGACAATTACAATGCCAAATTTTCTCTTATTTCTCCCCAAAATTGCAGTCCATAATCCAAAACAATACACTACTGGCTACACACAGTGTAACCATACAAGTATAATGGAAGTTTACATTTTTACCTATCTCTATAAGATAATTTTATTTGAAAGAAATAGAAAAATCTCAGTCTAATTTGGGCGGGGGGGGACATACCATTTTAAAACAACATGAAAATGCCATGATAATTGAAAAAAAAAAAAGAATAAATAACAGTTTCTAAAATAGTCCATTTTCTGTCATACTTTTCCCCCACTTATAAACCTTGAATGAATTCAACTATGATTGTGAGTAGAACTCTTCTGTTCCAATACAGCTTTAATACAAATACATGGATATTTACTCTTGGCAGTGTTTATGCAAACAACGGAGTTATAGTTTCATCAATTTTAAACAGTTTATCTTAAACAAATGTCCACACCACTAAAACACTATGCATGTGTACTATAAATGGTACCTACACAAGAAAGCCAATATAGCAAGCAAAATATTCTATCATGGAAAGTTATGATTCCCCCGGAATTCCTTCCCATTCCACAAGGATGTCAATCACAAGTATTAACAGCTAACACACACACTCAAGACAATTGGTGCTTGATTTGTGTCACTGATAGATGCTGAGGACAAATATCTTCACCAAGAAATTGCTCATTTTCTCTTTTCTGTGATTTCAGTAGGAGTCAAGTGTAGCACTCATTCATCATTTAAAAAGAGAAAATGAGAGAAATCAGAGCTTTTTGTTTCATATCCCCAGGGTCCACATTCCGACCTGGTGCTGATGTACAGGTAAGAAGACACGAAGACCCGCTTCTCAAAATAAGGAACGTAAGGAGAGAAGGAAATGAACTGTGTAGGTCTCAGAGTTGTAGCACATTCCTTGGCACCTGAAGAATTTCACTTTTGTGCCCCAGTTTCCTTCCCCATTTTCTTGCTGGCAGAAAGCAACACATTCTGCCCATTTCCTGGATTGTGAGGCCTGTTGCTTCTCCAGGCAATAAGCTCTGCAGGGCCAGGTCCAGGTGAGGCCATTGAGCAGAAGAGCATGCCATTGCCTTCTCTCTCTTCCAGTTAGCACCTGCCTGCCTGACCCAAGCCAGAACCAGGGATAAGCATCCCTCCCACATCACCATATTGTCATCTCTGGTGCTGCTACAATGATCTTTAGCTCTTAGCTGAGAACAAGAAGGAAGAATGGGTGTGACCCATTCTTTCTACTTACCAACAATCCAGGGCTCACCTCTGATGCACAGGAGGGAGTAATCTGCATTTTGTAAACTGGCAACGTTAATTATTCTCTGGACACAAATGTGCAAACAAAGGGAACATTGGGCAGGATTAGTGATATCAAAATTCCTCTCAGAAATCATCCTGAGAGCATATAGCTAGATACCACTTCATGTGCACTATGTACAAAGTTCCAGGTACAAAGATTTTTTTTTAGCTAACTTTCTCATCAGTAGGAAGTTAGGTATCTAAACAGACAGACAACCGAACACTTCTGTGGCTTGGTCCAATGGCTTTTTCTGCCCCACCACATTTCAAATACTCAATATTTTGTCTATGTAGACTTGGTGGGGCTTTTTCTTTTTTTTGGTAATTAAAACTAAGAAGGGAGTAAACAGAAAATGTAATTGTAGAAAACTTAATTGTAATATTCCATTATAGCTCCTCGTTAATGTCAGAACAATTAGTTACACAACACTGGTGACATTCCCTTTGGAGCTATATGCACTAAACAGCTTAGCATTTACTTGATTTTTAATATACTTGTGTTTCCTATCAACCAGGCCAGACAATACATTTTCGATGACAAGAAAGAGAAAACTATCTCAATGTGGATGAACTTTACTGAGAATTGTCTGGCGATATGCTAGAAGTCTGCAACTCTTATTGCAGTCTGTCAACAGTTCAGAGCAGTAAATCCATAATTAATCCAAGAACTTTCAGGAATAGGCTTAATCCTTAAAAATACACCAGGATAAAATAAAAGGGGCTGCACATAGAGAGAGTATTCTTTTACATTCTTTACTTCCTCCGTCTTTATTGTGGAGAATTATTCTAAAATGCTACAGATTGAAATGAATATAACCAAGCTAAAGCAAGTGACGTTGGAATAGATTAGAAGAGAGAAAAAAAATTTTTTGCTATGATTCCCTAAAGAGCAAAACTACCAAACCAGTCTGTAAAGTAAATTAACAGCATCTCACACAGAAAAAATAAGTGAATAGTGCACATTATTTATGAGGAAAAATAGAAAGCTCGCAGAAATTTTAAACAGTGCGCTTTAAGTCACCAAAACAACCACATGGTGGCAGCCCAGCATAAAAAAAATGGAAATAGTCTTGTGCATTCAATATAAACCAAGTTAAAAAGCAGTTCAGATTTGTGCATATTACTCGGGATATATCAAAGCAATACTGTATAGCAGTGGGTTCAAATCTTTTTTGGTTTACATACCTCTAAATAATTTTAAAGGAGGTAAAGACCCATACACAGAGAACTTAAGTCTACTGTTTTATCTATTAATCTTCCAAGAACCCTTCATTTTATAGTACAGTTTATACATCCCAGTGGTCCACAGAAACCAGGTTTAAATACCACTGTGCCAGAATTTTAAAAAAACAGTATTTTCATATATTTGCGTGCTGGTTTGCACACACTTCATTCAGAGTTCCAACTCCAATTCAGGTATATTCTGTTTCTGAAGAAAAATACACAGTTTACCTTCACATAACATAGATCAACCTGCATATTAGGCCTGACCGTGCTTTTAAGTATCCCCCTTAGTGTGCAAAACCAACAAACTGAAAAAATAAGTCCCTGCACATTCCTAATTGCAAAATAGGAAATTTCTGGATCACTGCTTTTCTCCTACTCCCCCTTTTTTAGCTTTCTTCTGACTGCAATCTAACTACCTACGTAAATTCACATACATAATACGTTTTCCCATCCAGATTCTTCTGTATGAACATGCAAATACTAATTTATAAATGCACAAAACTTAAAAAAGATCAGTGAGAGATCAAGTCATAACTGATGACATCCACAGTCTTGCCTCATTTGTACTCAGTACAGCTTGCTATAACTGACTATACTGTTTGCCTTTTACCGCTTGTATTACTGAGGCTGATGATTTCAGTGATATTTCCAAAATAATTTCCTAATGCTTTTCCTAACCAGCACATGGCAGACTGCTCCAATTGGCACATACGCTCAAGATTGCTCCCTTGTTCCCAGATTCATTAATTTGTATTTGTCTGTGCTGAACTCTATGTGCTATATGCCAACCAAATCATCAAAATGGGTCAAATGGGTTCAAGTCTTAGAAGTTTCTCATTAGTTTTTGCTTTCAGTGTCAATATAGTGCCTAACTCTGAAGACATGTTTTTTTCATTTCCACGTTCAAATTATATACAGCAAATTAACAATATCAGTAGTATTTAGCAGCAAATAGCTGGTGAAGTATTTAATAGTGAAATCAGTTTTACACAACAGACAACACAGGACATTAAACTAAAAAAACCACATTGTTACTGCTACACAACAAAAGCGTTACTTTGCTGAAATCTGACTATTTGTGATTCTAACTTAGTAGGATGTTTCTTTCTTTTGAAGTTTCAGAGGTGGGAAATACAGGTGCAGGCTAACTTGGTAGTGTGGCCTTGCAGGAATATTAGCTGCTAACTCCTCTATGGACCTATAACCATAGGTATGGGGCTGACAATGAGTCTTCCACTCTATGGTGAGAAAGAAAACCTGCTGCATTTATTCAGAGTCCATTAAACTGCAGTCCCTCTTTCAGTTCCTCCCAGACTCCTGAGGCTGTGACTGAACTTCTCCTTATTTCTGTGTGAATATCCATTTGCACTTCTGAAATCGGATGGCATTCTTATTCTAATCAACTTGCTTTTGACAATGGGCAAATGGTTATCCAACACACCAGAAGGTGGGAAGTTGGGGAGGAGGAGGAACTTCTCATATGGGCATGGCTACTTCCATTCCTTAAATGTAACCAGCCTTTTGGCACCGCTGGGTAGTGTTATCAAACTCCTCTTCCATGCAGCACTGGCCATTGTCTGGTTTTATACCCAACATCCTTGTTTTAAAGTGTCTTCTCCCCTCATTTTTTTTCCATTTGCTTCACTGAGCTCATTTTTTTTGGATTGCAGTGACTCTCTCCTCAGCTTCCATGTTGACATAAGTTTGCTTCCTTAGAACAAGCCTAGCAACTTGAAGAGATGGGCTAAACCATGCAGTTATTGCATCCTCCTCACACAGCCAGCCCATCAATGGACAGACTAAACTTCACCTGGGCCAGCTGAATTATGCTTTTTCCTTGCACCATTTTGAAAAAATTCTATATTTACCTCCTGCTCATAGAATGCTTTCAGTTACAGGCCTGTAATATGCTGCATTGAATTCAAAGTACTACCACTGCAAGAAATCATATATTATAAATAAGTATAATGATATCAGTATATTGATTCAGAACACATAAGAACTAAAGAACATGAAAACCTTTATTCTAGTATGTACAGAGTCTGATTTTGTTGTTATGCTGCCTTTAATTCTAATACAATTATTTTAGCTTATTTGGAGTTATTCACAATTTATGCTAAAATCAAGATGTGTCCATTATAAGCATTACTTACACAACTAATCAGTTCTTTTAATCTATATAGAAGGAAATTGATGGCTTGTCTGTAATTTTTGAGAAAATATTCAATTGTGCAAGTGCTTGAAAATGCTTTAAAAAAATCAGAAGCACCACCACACCATCTTCTGATCAATTTGTAGTATTACATTTAAAAAAAGCTCAAAAACACCTAGATACTGGCTATTTTAGTACTTAATTCAGAATATCATTGCACTTGTAACAGTCTGAGTCGTTGTTCAAATTCCATAAAAGTCACAAATAGCTATATGATGAACACAAAGTAGAAAGGCATAATATTATGCTCAATTTCAATTTGATCAGTACTCCACATGAGGAATTCTGAGTGGCATTCGCATTGCAGTTGCACCTAGGCAACTTGTAGATAGAGATGCTTCTTTCTTAGGATGAGAACACCTTTACTCGAGTTTTTGGTACCGTTACCGCTCTTTTAAAGAATTTTAATTGATAAAGTCTACACTGATCTCGTGCACAACACTGACCACAAAACCTCCTTGAAGAATTCCTATTTGAATGGCAACATATCTTTTACAAAAATTCCCATTTTTGATTTGTAAAATCCCTAGCGGTAAAAATTCATTACTGAACTAGAAAAACCCAACTTTATTTTCCAAATCTGAATCTTCTAAAGTTCATGAGATGTACATCTAATGCTGTTCTAATTTAACAAAATCATTCTATTGGTATGATTTTGAAGTCCAGGAATCTCTTGATACCTCCAGTCTACATTCAGTAGTCTTTAAATTGACGAAGCCTGCTTCAGACCGAGCTTTAAAAGGCCATCTCCTCCTCCACCGCCCACACCTTTGCTCGCCTCTGGGGCAGCGGGCGCTGAGCAGCGGGAACCGCCACGGCAGTGCCGGCAGCGGCAGGGACAAGCCGGGAGGACGCGGGAAGGCTGAGGAGAGCGTTAACTGCCGCGGCTCACGGGCCGCTGTGGCGATTTACCGCGCCGCGCCCCTCTGGGAGGCCAACGGCCGCGCCCGGCACGGCAGGCCTTACCGCCCGCTGAAGGCGGGGCGGGCGGCGCGCACCGCTCCTCGGGCCCCTCCAGCCGCCGCCTCAGCGAGCAGCGGCCGGCGACGGCCCG
>NW_020448975.1:110606-170767 GCF_003343035.1 Apteryx rowi
TGCCCGCGTGGGCGTAGCGGGAGGCGCCGGTTCCGCGGGGCGGGCGGGCCCGGGCGCCGCGGCGCCGCGGTGAGGGAGCGGGCGGTCACGGCTGTTTGTGTCTCACGTGGGCCTGTGGCCCACGGGAAAAATGATGCAGCACATTCACTTGTTACATATCCATACATATCTTTTGGCAGCTCGGACGTCTTTCGTCACAAATCTCCACAGGAAATTAAAGGAGTAGTGAAGGAAATATGTTTCTCAAATTTCAGTCACACAGCATCTTGCATAGCTTGTGTAAGCAAAAATATACAAAAATTATTTTTGTTTGCCAAGAGCATGGTAATCACAAATCATCTCAAAAGGGGGGACAAGCTTGGGAGAGACACCTGTAGTTTAGTTTTTTAGAAATTGAAGCAGGTGCATGCCATCTTTAGGATCAGTGCTCTGGTATGGCGAGAAATAAGCCATTGTGTGTAATTTCTTCTTGATGGAGATTTTTGATGTTATTTCAAAACTACAATTGCAATGTCTCATCCAGAGATTTACTGATAAAAATGATATGTAAGAAGTCAGTCTGCCTTCCTGTCCTGGCTGAAAGAAAGGAATAACAGCTTTCTCTCTAACTTACTGGCTTTGTAGAATTCTAATAATGGTTATGAAGATCATAATAAACAAACCCCTAATTTCTTGGAGAAAGTTCACAAATGTTAGTGGAATTTATAGTTTTTTTTTTTTTTTTAAATGGGTACAGACCTCCAGGTAAAGTTGACTTAGTTGGATGATCTCTCTCCCTCTTTTTTTTTTTTCCTTTCTCCTTAGCACGAGAGTTTCATAATACGTGTAGTGTAGTTGCAATAGATGAATGCGTGATGTTGATTTGGGAGCTGCACAGCTTCTCCCCTGTTACATGACACAGTGCATTAGTAGGTTCTCATATCTTTTTCCCTAGGTTAATCTGTGTTTAGATAAGTCAGTGGAAATATTTGAAAAAAGAACTGCTAAATTCTTCCCAAGTTCTAGAATTTAAGTAGAGCTGCTTTAGCCATTACTTTTTCTAGTGAATTGCTGTTTTTTACTGGAATATAATTTTCTTTTCAAACATCTTTTTAAATTTTAGTAGAGGGCTGCTGTTTTAGTGCAAGAAGTGTTTTTACAGTCATCTAGAAGGAACCAGAGCTGTCATGAAGCAAAATTGTTTCCCTTACTGGTAATATTAATTACCTAAATTCCAGTTTTCAAGATACATTTTATTCATGTATAAAATACTGTGAGCTTCAGAATTCATTGAAATGTGTGCTGTAATGCCCAAAACTTGTGTTCCTGTGGAAGATTAATGGAAAAGGCCTCTCATATTCTTGGTGGCTCCTGGAAAGACTGCTATTATTTCCAATCTGCCTTTAGACAAGGTCATAAAACTATCCTGTGTGGTGTTCCCTTCCTCTATATCATATTTAATATAATTAGTTTTGCATAGTAAAAACGCATGACAGTGAGTTCGAATGTGTTTGGAGGTCTTGTGGCAGGACTCACAAAATTCACTTTCAGTCCCTTACATTGGGTGAAAGTATTATGCTGCTACACAAGCTTCAGTTACCTATGCCAAAAAGTATAAAACCATTTGCCTACTTTCTGCAAAGCAGTCTTGTGAACACTGATTTAAAAAAAAATCAAGCTTTATTTCCAAAAACTTCAAAGTTATAAAGATGGCCACTTGTTTCACATCAGATGTTGAGAAAGGATAAAAGAAGTATGAATGTCATTTATTCACTTGAACAGACTGTTTTTTCTAAAATGTAGTGAAAACACTAGTATTTATTTCAGACCTGGTCTGATCTTTCTCAAACCCTTTGGAAGTTGAGAACTATAATTTATATTTAGAAAGGAAAGTAAGACTCAAACCAGTCAGTTTCCTAGTAAGGATTGCAGCTATAGTTTGGGAGTCCTAGTCATGCACCAAACTTGTTTAACATCATATTCATTTGGTCAAAAGTGAAGATAAACTGATCAGTGGCCAGTTAACAAAACTGACCTAGCTATGTGGGTACGCTGTTTGAAGATAAAGTGACAGCTCAAAAATTAAAAGTAATTCCCAGTTTGCCCCATTGGCAGCTATATTGTTTTGATTGCTAACTTCATAAAGACATGGCTGCAAAGTTGATATTTTTTGTTTTTTAAGGAAAATATTTTTGTGTGATTGCATCAGAAGATGCAGTTTGATCCTAGTGAATCAGAATCCTAAAAGTGGACTCAGAGAAATATATGACAAAGGCTTGGTCTGGCTGTGAGCGTTTCCTGGCATAGATATGATGATTTGGGGAGGAGTTAGATAGATGCCTGAACCCTAAAGAAAATACCTGTGTTAGGAGTGTTGTTTTTCTTTAATCCAAGTGACAGATTCCATTCATAAAGCCATTTCTTCAGATCTGCCCGAAGGCACATGGCATTACTTCTGCACAGCTGTAAATGTCTGGCAGGTCCGAGTTCGAATGCAACATCCTTTCAGAATTTCCTAAGCTGTTTTCTTAATTGTATTCAGAAAGAAAGTTATGAAAGAGTTTTTTCAAAACAAATATTTCATTTCAACAGGAAACCCACAGCATAGCATGAAGGTATGTATTCTACAGTTCAAGTGTATATGTCATGTAGACTGTAATAGGGTCCATTTTATCCAGATCTCTTCCAACTTTTATGTTGAGTTGGATGGATAGGTTGACAACTTTCTTTTTCTTTCTCCCCTATTCTTTTCAGGTTTCTCCTTTTACATGCATGAAACTCTTTTGTCTGGTCTAGTACATCTCAACATCACCAGATTGACCTTTACTACACCCTTTGTTGAGGAGCTAAATCCTATTTTAACTTACTGGAGTTGTAATACTTTTAGAAAATTATCAAGTCAAGGTTTCTAGGAAAAAATATTTTTACTAGATGAGCAGATATTTTGAGGGAAAGGAATATACATGCCATTCTTCAAGTCTTAAACAGAAGTAGCAATTTGAAAAGTTGCTCTGAGTTTAATTTGATAATCCTTAATTGGTTTGGGTGATTAGAGAGAAATAGTGGTTGGTATCTGTAGTTTTTTTATGTTTTGATAATGAGGGATTATAGAGCATTTGCATTTCTATCTGCTTTCTACCTCTTTGAGTCCCATACTACTCAGAACAAGGTTAATCAGGAAGAAAAGAAAAATGTTTTTCAGAATATTCACAGGGTATAGACAGAGAATGACTGTGCAAACAGCTGGTCTGGAGGAAGTGGTTACACCTACTGGCCCACCTCCATCTACTTGTTACTGCTTGTCTGCCGTAAGTTATTGCCTCTTCAGATCTTTCGGTGAAACTGTTTATAAAATTGCTGCCCTACCAATGCCTGTAAAAATTAGCCAGGTAAACCTAGGGTAAAGATTTTCAAGTCATGATCTGTGAACTGAGTTTAAGGCCTCTGTAGAAATTAACTAAGAAGTTAGAGGTCAAGACTGATGCCAGAATTTGCACATCAATTGAAAATGTATTGAGATCTTCAAAAAATACTGAAAACTACTGACTTAGAACTACTGACTTAGAACTTCAGTTTAAATAGAAAAGTTTGCTCATTCAGCCAAGAGGATGTGGTCTTTCTTGTTTATAGAAGCAATATAATAGTATTGTATACTGTTAAATGTGAGAAGATAGTAACTTTTGGAAAAGAGGCGGTGATGTTCTGCTGGGAACAACAATCTAACACAGCTTTCTCTAAGAAGTATTTCTGTTTTCAACTTTATACTGGCACACTTTTTCTCCTGTTGGAGCAGTATATTTGTTTTGGGGTACTGATATTGTCTTTATAGGCAAAATAACCACATCTTGCTGTCTTGAATAGCACCTGAATGATAAGGTATTGCCAGGACTGTCGAACCCCTTTCTGTTAAATAGAGAACTTTCTATTAAATAGACAGTGTTTATTTCACATACTTCTGTAATGCACAGAGTCATGTCATAAAAATAATGAATTCATTTTGTAGAAGGCAAAACCCCTTGTGAAGTAACTGACTGGAGAACAGCCAGAGCCGTTATGTAATTGAGAGGGAAAAGGATCTTCTGATAGGTCATACATTGGCAGGAGATTAAGGCTGACTGAACTACAGGGTTCCCGGTTCACAGGAAATTTCATTCACTTGATTAAAGTCCAAATCAAACTGAAACTGAAGCTTCTAGAAATGTCATGAACCAGGACCTTCCCTGACCTTACAGTTTCCCAGTGTTATTTACATTATTGCCAGTTTCTCCATCCATGTTAGTGAATTGCATTGTGCACTTGACAGGAGGAATCAGACCTGGCAGGAAGCTTGCTGAATGAAAAGTTAGGCCTTGGGGGAAAAAACTTAGTGTTGTGAGAGACTGTTGACTCATTATGTGTAAGTAACAGCCCTTTCAGCACTATTAGACAGGAAAAATAGAAGACACGATTCACTGTGCAAGGCAGTATTCACTGTGCAAAAATGGGGTGTGAGCATATAAATTAAGTTGCTAAGTGAATGAGAAAAAAATATATTTTCTGACTAATGGGCTTGGTAGCTAATGTAGTCGGAATGGACATAGGACGGGAAGAATTTGAAATATCTCAAACTCTCATTTGGTCCTTGGTTGCTTGGTTCCAAAAAGGAAAAGACACTGTTATGACTTTAAGAAAGCATATGGTACTAATGAGTCTGTTCTTCTCTCTAGATGAGGCTGACAGGCTTAGAGAAAATGAAAGCTCTTGAGGAGTTCTCATATTGAGAACTTTTATCAAGATACAGATTTGTCAAAATTCAGAAGGTTCACAGAATTGTGCTTTTGACAAAAATGTGAAGAAAGGCAGATAGGTTGGAACCTCACCTTGTTTTCTGGCAGCTTGGTGCCCAACTTATTGGTAGCCTACAAGGTAATTTTCTTACTTTGCTCAAACCCTTCCAGGACATACTGGCTCCTTATCTACAACTCATTAAATAGAGTTTTGTTGTGGTGTTGCTGTAGTAAACACTTCTTTCCCTTTTTGTATCAGGAAAGTTTTTTTTTCTCTCACAGAAAACTTCAGGAATTTTATTTGCTCCAAAACTACACTTTGATAACCCAAAGCCCCATGCAAAATGCATCTGTCATTCTACACACAGCTCTAGAGAAAGGATGAAACATTAAGATATGTTGTAAACCTTGTACTTTGGTAATAATGGTAAAATAAAATTATAGTAGTTCTGTCAGACAGTTCTTGTATCCCCCCAAAAGAATGGAATACAATTCTATGGTGAGAGAAGAGGCTGGCCAAGCATAAAGGGGGGGGGGGGAGAATAGCACAGCATCTTTGTGGTTAGACTGTATCACAGATGGAACAAGTTGTTTTTCTAATGCAGTTGAAGTCATACTCATTCACAGAACGAAGGAGACAAGCGGAATGGTTAGAGTTGATGTTTGCATAGAGCAAAAAGATTGAAGGTGTACAGTATAGTTTGTAAAATGGCAGTGATACTAATGTCTAGAATGTCTTGGATGTAAATAAATGAATTTTCTTTAGAAATAGGCAAATAATAAAAAGATGTAGAGAAGAATGAAGATGGTCAGAGTAGAAAAATGAATGATTTTTGTAGCAATTTCGACCACAATGTGGAGTATAATATGAAAGAAAAGAGTAGATAGTTAAGTCATACATTTGCTTTGATAAACTGTATGTAGAAAAGTTAAGAATTACATGTTGTAAGAAAAGAAACATAAGCCTTTATAAATGCTAAGTTCTAGGAAATAAAATAAAACTTTTTTCATATGACTGATAGTGGACAAAGGATATAAAGACAAATTGGGAATAATGCAGGCACTGTAGGTGAAAATGTTGGCAGTACTTTGATTGCCAACAGGAATTAAGATCTACTTAAGATCCCTAAGACATAGAGTCAATGGAACAGTTAATAGTGTTAAAGTGAGAAGGAAGGTGAATGATGATAATGTTATTTTATGTCTCTTATAGATAAATGATGATGGTACATATGGATAAAAGGCAGGCAGATAGGGAAAAAGATGATTTTCAGCTGTGTTGCATCCATTTTGCTATTGAAAATTCCTCTTGAGAGTGAAGGGGGATGTGTGATAGATATGAGACGTTAAGACTGAGAGTAAGTAGAAACTGGGCTGGATCAGACATACTGCAGTCTTGGTTGAAAGCTTAATGGAAGGACATTCATATGAATTGTAAGGGCAGGGTGTTGGGTTGATGGGTATTTACAGAGAGCGTCCATGACATGGTTGTTGAGGAGAGCAAAGAAAAAGTAAAACAGTAGGATTGCAGGTTGAGGTAGCCTTGCTCCCAACTGGACTTCAAATTGCAGCTTTCTGAAATTCTGCCTGAGCTGATGAAGTTTTAAAAAAGAAAGCAAGACCAAAATCCTGAAGCCTATTATATGCTAAACAGCTTTTAGAATCTTGACATTTACTAAGAATTAAACAGCTTTTTGCTAAAAAGAAATGAAGTATTGCTTTAGACATTGTATATGCTTTTTCTCTATGGTTGTGTTCTGTCAAATTCTGTATAATACTAATTTTGTATTGTCTGTCCCAAATTTGTATTCACACTGGTAGGTCACACATGATTTCCTTTATTTTTAGGAAGCAGTTTGAAAAACAGTGCAGTGGTAAGCTGAGACAGTTCATGCTCTCTATCAGAACCCTGAAGAATGTGAAATAAATCCAAGATATTTCTTAAGTGTGGTTAAATGGTGCCACAGCCAAGTACGTCATTTTACTGTAGTGGTTAAATCATTAAAACAGCTAAAAACAGTACTGTTGCAGTGTGCTGAGATGCATGCGTTAACACTTCAAGTTAGAGGAAAACTTGGCTTCTAATATGGATAAACCTGCACAAACTAATTAAGATAGTTTAAATGATTAGTGGTACTTCTTATTAGGGCATGTGCACAAGTGAATGAATTGACACTACTGCAAACTTTGGCTGTAGTATGGATTAATGAAGCTTCATTGCTAAATTAGGCGATGCTGGATCAAGGTAAATAGGCGCGATGAGCATCTGAGCCTTGGACATGAAATACGTCATTGTAATGTACCTTTGACGTTGGGTTCAGAAAGACCAGGACCCTTACTGTGAGATACAGGGGAAACCCCTGTTTTTAAGACCTGTGGCTACATTGATCCATTTTTCTTTTTTTTTTTTTTTCCCACACTGTTGTTGAATGGCTATCATTTCTCTGCTGAAATACAGCCTACAAAAATATGCGGTAGTCCTCTCTCGTGCTGCTTGGTGTGATGCACCTGTCATGCAGTAGTGGGGAAGTCTGTGCTGGGGGTGCATTTTTCCCATTCAAATTCATATCTATGGATTAGGGACTCTTCTGATAAGGCTGAATGGTAATGATGTGGAATTGGAGAAGGGAGAAATGGTAGGAGAGAAGCACTGAATATCTTTCTGCCAACACTGACTGGCACTGCTGTGAAAATATGCTTTTGTATCCTCGTTTTTCTCCTTGCCCCCACTTGCTTGCCCTTGCCGATCATCTGCTGGCTACTGTTGCATGTTTTTTAGATTACATTGAACTAGAATCACTTGAGCACAATCTTACCAGCACTTAATAATGCAAAATATTACTCACTGTGAGTAAGTTGCTATGTATCAACTTCATCAGGTAATTGTCCACGTGCATGTTTTTATCCATGAGAAATGCAAGCTATGATTCTACATATCTTGAAGGGGGAAAGTTTAAATTTGCTGTATTATGTGACTCTAAGATAACTCTGGAAGTAAAAAACAAAACAAACAAAAAAACCCCTTAAAGATGGAGGTGGGGGAAAGGCAATCTTGCATATCAATAAATATGGTGTATCTTCTGTGAAAAACACAATGAAGAGGCTTGTTTCTGTGGTTACAAGTGAATATTAGAGTTACTCAGCATATTTCAGGCTTAATAGGAAGCATTGATAGGCCAAAAATGAGATCAGTGGGAGGCATACTGTGCCATTAATAGGGAATAGAAATGCCTTACGCATATTCAGTGAAGCTCCAAAGACTTTTTACATATGATGGAAGACCAAATATTATCACTTATAAACAGGTTTTAATTGATTCGTGAGAAATAAAAATCCGTATTATGACTTCAGCATCCAACCACACTTACTCTACTGACAGTCTTACTTTTAAAAATCCTTCTGCTTCTTTAAAATCCTAGCTGCTGGCCCTTTGTGGTCATGATTTCACTGCTGAGATAAATAGTTCATCTCTTTACTCTCCCTCATATCCATGATTTTTTTTTCTTTTTTTTCAGGTACTTTAACCAGATTCTGCTGCATGATCAGAAAAAAAAAAACCTAGAAAACTTATTTAATCTTTAAAAATGAATAAAGCAGGTGTCATTTCTGTTAAGGAGGAACGTGCATACAAGAATGCTTATTTATCTATTTTACTAAATGTGGGCTGTTTTCATTTGTCAGGATTTGTCTTTAGTGAATCTGAATCAACTGCATTAGAACAATTTGAAGGTGGCCCTTGTGCAGTGATTGCACCTGTACAGGTAAGATGTATTTATTGCAGGAATAGTTTAAAATTTATGAGCCCAAAATGTCATCTTTTCTTCTCAATATAAAAATTATTGCAGATCAGTTTTATCCAATTTCATAATTGTAGTGTGGAGGGGACAAAGGTTAAGTACAAGAGAAGGCAGAGATGGGCTTATTTTGAAAATAAGTTTGCAGAAGTGGGCTTGTTTGAGGAAGTGCAGCAGGTCGATCCAAGCAGAGGTAACTTTAAAGTGGGGAATGCACAATAAAGGGGAGCAGCGAAAGATTTAGATATAGATGAAATTGTTGTGAAAGTGAAAGCCTAATCTTTTTTCATCTCTCAAATTCTCCTTTCCTTGGAAGGGTAATATCTGTGTCACAATAGCTGCTTTAGCTAATTGTATTAGAAATACCTGAAGTAATTTATTTTCAAACCTATCTAGATTTATTATGTAAGAAGAAGAGAAATGTTAAACTTCCCAATCCTAGTTAGCAAAATAATTGAATAGAAGCATGTCAAATGAATGTATTTTATTCTGGACACCTGCTCAGAATTTCAGATGTGCTTGAATATGCTCAAGTATCTGTGATGGTGAATTTTGGGTTTGTTACTTCATTGTATCTTGTGGGCTATGTGCATACCCTTTGAAATACTATTTCTGGGGCAACCCTGACTCTGGTTTAGAGTTCAGACCTGTAGGCTGGATCTGCTCTGCTCGAACAGTCTGTCTAGTATGCGGTTACTCTTTATTCTCTTAGGAGTGCCATGCAGGGACAGGCAGACACTGAGTCGTGAGCCAGATTACTTTTTCTGGTAACCTTCTCTTGTATCCTCTTACACACAGATCAAATTGTGCAGGTATGTCTAGATCTGTGTTTGAGGCCTTGTCCCCTGATAGGGGACATACTTCATTAAGTCTCCTATCAGGATGAATCTGATCATGGAATGAGAAGTATCCGAGTCAGACAACTGCTGTCGTGGGGTTGCTTGCATCTGTGGTGTGATGTGATACTCATGAATGTTCATATGTAGCCCTTCAGACACTCAACGCCGATCACACCGAAAGACTTGTTCCAGAGGAAGGGGCACCCCTTGTTTAGGTTGTAAACTGTGAATAGGACTTTTGTATTTTATCATTGGTTGCACTCTCTAACATGGCTTAGTTCTTTGTCTGTCTCTGGTCTTAAGACCAGATGTAGCATGTCTGGTATGTGATGTGAGAATTGCAGGCTTTTTATTTTGGGGGAGTGGGGGATAAATGAATCAGATCAGCCAGCTCCTTGAAACATTAAGCAAAGGCTGAGCCTTTACCAAATCAAATGTTTTTGTAGATGGTGTTTTTGCCAGCTTATTTATATGTAATTTAATTTCCTTGAAGTTAAGTATTTTAAAGCAAATTTAAGTCGTCTGAGTTTCAGTTAGGGAAGGAGGAAGGGATCAAACATAGAGATCTTGTAGTGCCTACTGCTGCTGTGAGTTACTAAAAACAAGAGGTGTGCTAAAGAGCTCTGGTGGGAGAGCCAGGTGAGTGAGTCTGTCAGGAAAGAAGTGAAAGTTTGGTAGCTATTTTTAAGGTGCTGCATATATCTGAAACAGCACATACCAGAGGCATTAGAAAGCAAGAACCTGCTTCCTGAAACTGCTGCTTTCTTTGTTCTTTTGTAACCTAGAACTTATCAGTTATAGTTATTTGAATTGTAACATTAGTTTTGAGGAAAAAATGGAATAGGGATTTGGAGATGTATACATTTCTTCAAGTTATGACTTGGAATGATTCAAGTGGGTGGGCTTTTTAACTGCTAGAGAGGTTTTATTTGATCTCTGGGTGACCAGAGTTGTCTTGTCGGTTGAATGTAGCAAAATATTTATACCTCCACTCCTGGAGTCCCCTGAGTCTGGATCTGTTTATGCGAATATACTCTGTGTGCATTCAAGGCATAGCTGAGGTTTGAACTTAATGGTATTGAATTTATTTATAAATAAGGCCACAGTTGTAATTAGTTTGCATGTGAAAAATCAGTAAACAGCCCAGGCTCAGGTCCTCCTATTGAATAGTGACAAGCTTGAAGCCTTTCCAGTAACATGCAAAAATGATTTGGTGTAGAACTTGTGATGGTGGTGTTTTGTATTTTAATAATTATTTGATGCTTTGAAGGCATTCCTTTTGAAGAGGCTTTTTACCAGTGAGAAGTCTGCTTGGAGAGACTGTCCAGGTACCAAGACCTCTTTTTATTTTCATTTTTTTCTTCTTTTTTCAATAATGTGTAAGGCAAGTCACAGTGCAAAGAATTTAAATGTTTGTATGCTTTCTTTTTATTTAAATGTACTCCTGTGCCATTTTATAGGAGGTAGACAGTATCATACTGCGGGTCTCTAAATTCCCATTTGTGAGCTCTATGCCAATCTGCAGTGTTTGTGTGCTTGTATAATATCAGATTAATTGAAAGCCATTATTAGGATAAGGGATGGATTGGAAATCATATTAAAACACTTTTCTAAAGACAACTTTATAATTCTCTGGTCCAGTATAGTTGCACAGCAATTAACATTAATAATTAACTTTAATAATATAAAAATTAATAAACTGAAATAATTATTTAGAAAGCATTAATCTAATGTATGTATCAGATACTAACAGCATATTTAAGATACTTATTAGCAGCAATTCAGTTCATGTAGGTCTCTGATCTTTCAGAGGAAGAGCAGAAGAACCTTCTCTGTCATACATTATGTGATATTTTGGAAATGGCTTGCTCTGATAATTCTGAGTCGTACTCTCTGGCAACATGGATAAGAGGAAAAACAACTGAAGAAACTGCTAGTATTTCTGAAAGTCCTGCAGAATCTAGTCATCAAGAGGAACAACCCTGTAAGATGTATTTCTTTTTTAAATTACCTATCATTCTGTGAAGTATTTTGTTGTTTTGAGGGCCTACAGCTTTTTATTATTATACAGATGAGGTTTTTGCCTTTGTGATTCCATTGAGAATAGATAGGTTTTTGTCTGCCGTAAATTGAGGCATTGACCCTTTTTGTAGAAAGGAATGTGGTATCACTGGAGTTCTTTCATATGTTTCTCTTGAGTTTGAGCAATTTGCCTAATCTTTTCAATTTTATTTTATAATTTATTGGGACCTGAAGTCTCTAATTTGGAAATATTTGTATGCTTCCTAGCACTGGAGGAATATTGTAAATTGTAACTTACTGTTATTTTATTTCAGCCTTCGTAAGAAATTCTACGAAGCATCTGATCTATAATACTCTGGATCCCCTTTTAGGCAGAAGTAGCCTCCTTCCCTCATGTTTGATTCTATGCAGTACCAATACAGCTTAACCAAATCGTCTTCTGCTAGATTAACAGAATTTTTTTTGTAGGTTAGAAATTTTTGTTACCTGCTTTTTGCTAACATCTTGATTCCTTCATTAGTAACTGGCATCAAGGACCTAGTAAACATCATCTGTTGCGCTAAGATAAGGCATCTACGCATATCTAACCACTGTGGTGTCAGTGACATGGAAAAATTTTAATCTGTGTGCACATGATCATTGAGATGCCTGTTTATTAATCTTTTTAATAGGAGATATCTAAGGTGTTAAACGATAAGTTTCTTTTAGTTTTTGTTCCCAGTGTGCCCCTTCAGAAGTATGAAAAACTCTTCACATGAGAACATGCTTTTAAAGATGCCATCTTTTGATGGAAGGTATATGTTATTCTGCAGTTTGTGCCATAAATTCAACGTAATAATTGTACAAGTGGGTTTGTACATGAACTGCTAGCTTTACCAATAAGTAGTGCTGGAGTGTAAAAGTCATCTTTATTTGCTTCTGTGAATTGCTCCAGGTGCTTAGATAATAGCTGCTCAAATAATTAGAATGTCACTTAATCGAAAAAGCTGATCACCAGCTAAGAGTTACAAAGTTACACTTTTTTATTTAGAAAAAGTATTAAACAGAAGTTGTCTCTACAACTTTTCTGTTAAAACATCTGTTCTTTCTTTGAAAGATAATAATGAGGCAGTAAAAACTTTGAAATTATAGATTTCAGTGGATTTTCCAGTTGCCTATGAAGCTTTTGCTCATACTATGAAGTTTTCTTTAAGGGGGAAAAAAGAAACAGAGTCTAGTTACCACTAGGCTTTTACTGTACTGTTTATTAATATACTGCCTTGTTTTAAGGAAAAAAGAAACAGAGCCTAGTTACCACTAGGCTTTTACTGTACTGTTTATTAATATACTGCCTTGTTTTAAGGAATTTTAACTGTAGAAAATATGTCCAGCAGAAAGTCTTTTTTGACTCAAGCTCCATTATTACCCTCAGCTCTGACACTAAATAATCCATACTATTACATATCTATATTTTTCATGTTTCCGTACAAGTCTACAAGTTCTGCCTGACCTTGTACTTTACACACTGGGATGTGCTTGGAAGAACAGGATATGTTTACCATGAACAGTCTGCTTTTGTCATGAACAACCTTAATCGTTTTAATTGTTCACTTTCTACTGTCATTGCTAGGCACTGAACATATCTCTTGTATGTGCTCTGTGGTTCAAACAGTATTTATTTTTGCCTTATATAATGTAATACACTTTCTGATTTAAAATTTGTTTTGTTTTTTTTTCTGTCCTGCTATTAACTATGGATGGAAATTCAGTTTCTTACTTGGTTGGGCTGGGGACAAAGATATAGATAAGAAGATATTGGTGATGCTGAGTTCTGTCACTGCTAGTGTGAAAGAAAAATTTATTTCTTGTTTGGTTGCTGTTATCAACAGAAATAGAAACAGGCATTGCCATAGTTTGCAAGAGTTCAGAGATGGTGTAGAGTGAGGAGGGAGTATTACAGATATGCTTCCATGTGGCAGGCTACTGCTATTTGGGAATTGAATATGGGAATGTCCATGAAATATGATTAGACACAGCAGTATAGGTATGCTTTAAAATTATGTTCTAATTGTCTTCCTTTTACAGCTCATACTCTATTGCTCTCTTTCTTTTTCTTTCCATGAAATATCATCTCCATCTAACCTTGTTTGGGTTGTGTCTACCTACACTTCTCTTTAGGATTTCTTCTACTTTCCCTTTGTTGTCTGTTTCAAACAATAGTTCTCTTACCATTTCGCTCAGTTCTGTAGTAACAGAATGAAACCAGCTGTAACCCAGCTGTGTGAACAAAAGGTGGATTTGAGCACACTTACTGAATTTAGTTGCATTTGTTTCATCTGCTCTTGTGGTGTATACCAATGAATTGTTGTTGGCCATGCATTTGGCTGTAATAGTGCAAGTTCTCAGGTTCAAAGATTGCTTTATATAATTTATTCCCTCTAACTTTTTGCATACAAAAACCCTATATTCTGAGAGCTTTTTTTCGTTCCTGTAGCAATTACAACCTTTCTTGTAAAAACACTTGTTAATCAAAAAAAAAAGTGTTTGGAATTTTGCTGCGATGCAGATTTGTATTCTGTTTCATATTTTTCAAAAATGTTAGAAAACCCACAATTTTTATAATTCTAATTTTAGTCTTGAAAACCTAACTTTTGCAATTTTCAATTGTTGTGTTTTTTTAAAAGACAAAACCAATCACTCTAAGACTACTGCTTCCTTATTTCTGTAGTAGAAATAAATTGAAAGTGTCATTCTATTGCTGGAGAGAAAATCAGTTGTATCTGCATGTAAGTAAATCAAATGCACCTTTCGACATACAGTCAGAAAGGGCATAAAAACTATAACAAGGAATATTCATGGGAAGAATTGATCAATAATATTATAAGTGCTTCAGGCATCCAGTGAATTGTATGCTGTCAAATTCAGTAGCTGCATTATTTAAAAATTAAACATTAAGTGGCCTTTCTCAGAAAGTGGATCCATCTGTTTTGTATATTACTCCACTAGCAGTAAGATGAAATCAGTATGGACATAGAGGGCACTAAAAACTGCTATAATTCTTAATATTTGAATGCCTGTAAGAATTAGGTAATAACACAATTGACAGATATAACTTCCTTTTTGTAAAAGAAAACCTGTTTTTAAAATCTCACTTCATCTCCCTGGTTTGGAAATGTTATGAGAGGAACGAAGATATAAAGCCTGTGTTGAACCTGGGAAGACACTAGTTGCTGTATTTTTTTTCTTTCTTGAAGTGGCACTTCTATCTGAAAGGCTATTTATCCACTATTAATTGAAAACAATGAAAAGCTTAGTTAAAAACGGGATGTATAACACTATATGGAATAATTCTACTTGTATGTAATAAATAAGCGTTAAAAGGGAAAAGCAAAACAAAAATAAAGTCCCAATAATACAGATGTCTATTTGAAGAAAAAATACAGCTTTCCTACATTGATACTGCTCTAAAATGGTCCAAATAATCATGCTTGCTTTTCAGTAGGAAATAATACTTCTTCTTGACCTGCAGAATTATATCTATAGCATGCTTATGCTTGATGACTTTGTAACAGTCATAATTTGTACAAAATCAACAGCATCATATTTGACAAATATTTTCAAGACTACACGCTCCAGTGGCTTTGTGCTCTTAGTAAATTGATTACTCCAAATAGAGATGTAGTCAAAGATTTGTATGATGGACTCTTAATGTTGCGGTAAATTAGTTTATGCTAGTCAGTTTAAAAAAAAGAATATCAAGGCAGGGTTAAAAATTAAAAATATAATTATAGCTTGAAAATATACTAGCTTGCTGTGTGTATCTTGTGTCATTTTTTGCCATGTGTAGTGCTGAAAAGTGTCTCTTGTGTATAGCTGCCTTGGCTGTCGAAGAGCTTGGCTTTGAGCGATTTCATGCATTAATTCAGTAAGTAACATGTTGGAACATTTAAAATACAATATTTTGAAGTTACACTAATATTCACAGCCCCTGAAAGAGATATGTCAAGGTGCTTTTTAAAATGTTTCTCACCAGGTTAAACTTGGAATTCAAGTTTTTATTTTATTTGCATTTTACAATTTAAAATGGGGTATAATTTTAGGCATAAAAATTAGGCTTAAAAAAAAMCTGGAGCCATGTAATGTGGGAAATTGCCCAGATAAGTCGTGCATTTCAAAGATGTGAACACAACTAATTAAGATGCATATCTAATGAAGTTAATGGTGTTAATCCTCAAATTTTTGTGCACAGTCTTCTAAACAGTGATTCTAACCGAAATACTTGCATGACATATACTGAAAAAAAAAAGTTAGCCTCTACTGTTTTTTCTGAATTGAGACAATAGAAGAAACTTTTATAAGAATGTTTCATATACGTTACTTATTTTTGTCTCCTTAAGCACTGTGGGTTTTGGGGTGTAAATGCAAAGTTTACAATTCGAGTGAGTTTATTTTTAATGGTAGTTGCCATTTATTTGCACAATGAATAGTTTAATCTTCATAAAAATAAATGCCGAAGAAGAAGAAAAAAGCAATGGAACTTCAAAAACACTTGAGATAGGAAAAATTACTAATTTAAACTGAAATAATTTCTGATTATTGTCTTCAGTTTGTTCTGCTCTTTAAAAATATTTTCATATAAGGAAAGAATATGTAATTTCTGTAACCTTACCCTAGCCAAACACTGATCTCTCCCCAATCTTTGGGTTTGTGATGCCCACTTCAACTTTTCTCAATCTGTGCTGTTGGAAATGAACACTTTGGCGTATGCCTTTAGAGCAAGTTGAGTGGTAGGTTTCCGAACTGTCTTTGCCTTATATATTCTGTTGATGAAAAAAAGTAGTTTAAAAATCTCATGTGTTAGCCAGAGTAAACCCACATATGAATATGTTTGTGCAGATATACAGATTTTTTTTAAAACAAATTTTACTAAAAGCAGGCAAAAAATAGAAAAGGAAAATAATATACCTAAGTTTGTGCAAGATAAGCAGAGAATGAGATCTAATTTGAATAACTCAGTATACACTAATGTTTGTGTTCTGAAAAGCAGTATTTAGCTCTGAGTATCCCAAGAAATAGCAAGTGCATCACTTCTCTGGAATCTGATGGATCTCTTCCTTCCCTCTGTTTTTTATTATTTACTTTTTTATTTTTAAACATGTGGTCCACCAGCCTTACCTTATAAGTCACACAGCAACGCTATTATGCAACCAGATATTTTCCCAGATGTTTATTTACAACTGGTGGTTTTGAACAGTTTACTTTTTCCAAAGCTAGAATCTAACAAAATCAAATTCTAGCTGGATTTCTTCTAAAGGCTGAACAACTGCTTTCAAAAGTTGCACTTTGGAAAGCAGCCCATGTGTTGAATATGGTAGTGTCTGATGAACATGAGATGTCATCGAGAAAGAGTTTTAACTGTTTCCATGGAAGTTTTTCCCCACTGTTCATGGACTGAATGTCTGTCAGAACAATACATAATGCAAACATTATTCTGCTGACATACAGTCTATTCACAGCTTCATTATTAACAGTGTTTTCCAGAACTGTTTGTTCAAGCCACTCAGCTCTATGGCAAGTGTGTGTAACTATGCTTAATGTTTGCATATGAAAAATATGGTCATTCTTGCACATTACTCCAGAATTATTTACTATCTTCTCATGGATAAATGCTAATGACTCTGTGGCAGTTATATTAACCACAGAATAGCTGCTGTGTTATTGTGTATATAACACCAATTTTGCTCTGCTTTTATTTCAACATTTCAAAGTTAAGTCTTAATATTTCTCGTTTGTACTTTGCTGACACTATTCTAATGCTTCATCTAAATTTGCTTTTTTCTCCTTTTTTTGTTGTTTTTTTTTCTTTAGCAAGCGAGCATTCAAAAGCTTCCCTGAACTGAAGGATGCAGTTTGGGATCAATATTCAGTGTGGACAAACAGATTTGGAGTATTGCTGTTCCTATATTCTGTGATACTAACAAAGGTTTGGGTTTTTTTTGTTTGTTTTAAGAGAAAGTTTGATCATGTTACCCTTTTTCTATAAAAGGTGAACACTAAACTTGTATGAAGAACCAAGTCAAAACTACATACATGGATGGAATGGTATATTTGTTTGTGTTGTAATAGATTTCCAGCACAGAACCTTGAAAAGCTCAGTCTCATTTTTTTCCCTGTCTGGAAGAATTACAAAACTTTGTAACATCCTGCCCAACATATTCTGACCATTTGCTATCAAGAGGAAGTAGTGTGTTTAAGTCTCGGTTCATTACATAAGAACACCTGCCTTTAATTGGCTGTAGCTAGTGGTGTACCCCAGGAGTCAATACTGAGTCTAAAATTCAACTTACTCATCAATGACCTGGATGAAGGGACAGAGTGCACCCTCAGCAAGTTTGCTAATGATAGAAAACTGGGAGGAGTGGCTGATACACCAGAGGGCTGTGCTGCCATTCAGAGGGATCTCGACAGGCTGGAGAGGTGGGCGGAGAGGAACCTCATGAAGTTCAACAAAGGCAAGTGCAGGGTCCTGCACCTGGGGAGGAATAACCCCATGCACCAGTACAGGTTGGAGGCTGACCTGCTGGAAAGCAGCTCTGCAGAGAAGGACCTGGGGGTCCTGGCGGACAACAAGGCATGAGGCAGCAATGTGCCCTTGTGGCCAAGAAGGCCAATGGTCTCCTGGGCTGCATCAGGAAGAGTGTTGCCAGCAGGTCGAGGGAGGTGATTCTCCCCCTCTACTCAGCCCTGGTGAGGCCTCATCTGGAGTACTGTGTCCAGTTTTGGGCTCCCCAATACAAGAGAGACATAGAGCTACTATAGCAAGCCCAGTGAAGGGCTACAAAGATGATTAGGGGACTGGAGCATCTCTTATAAGAGGAAAGGCTGAGAGAGCTGGGACTGTTCGGCCTGGAGAAGAGAAGGCTGAGGGGTATCTTATCAATGCATATAAGTATCTGAAGGGAGGATGTAGAGAGAATGGGGTCAGACTCTTTTCAGTGGTGCTTAGGGGTAGGATGAGAGACACAAACTGAAACACAGGAAGATCTGTCTGAATATGAGGAAAAACTTCTTCACTGTGAGGGTGACAGAGCCCTGGAACAGGTTGCCCAGAGAGGTTGTGGAGTCTCCTCCTCTGGAGATTTTCAAAATCTGCCTGGACGTGATCCTGTGCAACGTGCTCTAGGTGACCCTGCTTGAGCAGGGGAGTTGGACTAGATGATCTCCAGAGGTCCCTTCTAACTTCAACCATTCTGTGATGTTTTACAATTGCATTCTGTTGTTATAAATGTTGCTATTCATCCTTAAAAGGGCAAAAAATACTTGTAATTTTTTCCCAGGGAATTGAAAACATAAAAAATGAAATTGAAGATGCAACCGAGCCATTGATAGACCCCGTTTACGGTCATGGAAGGTAAGCTGGAAAGTATGGTTGCTACCGCTTAAAATAGATTAGTGGAGTAGTTTTTAAATGTTTTTGTAACTGATTGTTCTTTTATGAAATTATTGACATTACAAAAAGGATTCAGTTGTAACTTTATAATAGTTAAAAGCAACACTTAATATAGCGTCCTGTTTCCACACTTTTTCCATTTTGTGCATCAGTGGTTCTGAGGAAATGTTTCTTTTATTGCTGATTTTTTTGAGGAAGAGTTCTCAAATTCAGGGCTAAATTCTTGTATCAAATTGTTGATTGAAAGAGTAGAGATCATATTAGTGTGGCCAAACTACATATATGCTCTGATTTAAAATAATATAAGTAGAAAATGTCTGTTCAGCTCCCCAGGTAATAAAATAATTTTTTCATTTACTTAGAAATAACCACTTTTCAAACACAAATTGTGTGTCCCTTTTAAAAATGTTGTTTAATAATGTTTCTTTATATTATACAGCCAAAGCCTGATTAACCTTCTGTTGACGGGGCATGCTGTTTCTAATGTGTGGGATGGAGACAGAGAATGTTCAGGAATGAGTAAGTTAATTCTATTTTACATTTCTTCCTAATTTTTACATGCAATGAAATGCTGACCTACAAATTTGGAATGGGTGCCATATTTCTGCTTTGATAGTCTCCTTGTTTACTGTTCTTTAAGTAGACCTCAAATGAAAATAAAACATAACTGCACAAAATCTCTGATACTAGTATCAGTGAATACAGGATTCACTGCAGGCTCACACTATAAAATATCTGATGAGCTGGGTGATGGAAGGGAGTGCATTCTCAGCAAGTTGGGGAGAGCGGTCGATACACTGATGGGCAGTGCTGCCTTTCAGAGGGGCTTTATCAAGCCAGAGAAATGGGCTGACAGGAACCTCACGAATTTCACCAAAGGCATCTGGGATGGACTAACCCCATGTAACAGCACAGGCTGGGCACTGACTGGCTAGAAAGCAGCTTTGTAAAAAAGGACCTGGAGGTCCTTGTGGACAGTGAGTTGAACACGAGTCATCAGTGTGCCCTTGTGGCAAAGAAAGCCAGCTGCATCGTGGGCTGTATTAGGAGGCGTGTAGCCAGCAGGTCAAGGGAAGTGATTCCTGCCGTCTATCTGGCACTTGTCTGACCACATCTGGAGTATTGTGCCCAGTTTTGGACTACAGAACCATAGACTTGTACAGATGAAAGCACATCAAAGACCATGTTGTCTGAACTACAGCAGTGAGGCAATTTAAAATATCTTTAAAGCATATCTGGTGTGGTTTGCCTAGCCAGTTTTCAAAAATGTCTCATAAAGATGACTTCACAGTCTCTGTAAGTGTTAGACCATATTAATGGAAAGTTGCTGGGTTATTCTTCCAATATCCAGCATAAACCTTTTTGTTGTAAACTAGGCTATTTTTTATTTATTCTTCATACACTTTCACCATATCACCCTTTTCTGTATTAAGTCTATTTTCATAATTTTTCATTGTTTTTCTTCCCTTTTTTTTGACAAAGCAAACTCTCTTTTTTTCTTTTTCTTTTTTTTTAAGCCTTTGTTCATAGCTTGTGCTTTCTAGACCTCTTCAGAGGTCTGTGGCATGGAAGTATAGGCATATTGAAGACATCTTTAAGTATGATGCCTATAACAGCAAGCCTCTAATACACAGAGGTTATTAATATACTTTGGAATGTGAATTATCTTTTTGTGATGGCAGGGCATTACTGACTCCCTAGATTCTTTTATCAGTGTGCTGCTACTTGACCAGATCTTCCTCCATTTTATATTTCTTCATTTGCTATCTTCTTTCTAAGCATAGTATTGTGCTTTTTTGTTTTTTGAATTTCATCTTACAAGTAGAAAAAATGATCTGAAACCAGTAACACTTCAAATTCTGAAAGTGCTCACATCCTGTCTCCCACTGCCACGTACTCCATCTCTCATTCATCCACATGTTTTTTACAGAATTTTCCATCATCTAAGTCATTGTTGGAAATACTGACTTAAACTGAGATTTAAGACAGATCCTTGCAAGACCTGAATTGAGGCTGTACTTCCATATCAGACTTCTCAGAATGACATTTGGAGACTGTCAAAGGTTAATAAAAGTCAAATCATATGGTATCTAACTCTTTTCACTCTTATCTGCTGGCCTACTTAACAGGGCATTTGGACTGGATTAGTGCAGTCTGTTATTGATGAGCCTGTACTGGCTGGTTTTATATTTTCATCTTTCTAGTGCATGCAAGTTGATTGCTAGTTTGTTTCAAGACCTTTTGGAGGTTAAAGTCATCCTTTCTCCTTTTTTTTTCTTTTGTTGTTAAGCACCCTGTTTTCACTCTTCCACACTATTGGCACCTCTTGTGTTACACATATATATGGCAATTATTAATTGTTCAGAGATTATTTTATGTAGTTACTTAAGTGTTATATAACAAATTTTATTTGGTTTGCAAGCTTGAACTTGTCTGTCTTATTTATAGTATTTTAGCCAATTTTTTTTTCCAGATGACACCATTATCTCCTTGTTAATCTTGAGTATGCTAACATCATTTACCTTTTTCTGCATATTAAAGCAAAGATGGCTTTGAGTACTTTTACTTTCTCTGTATTATTTTCTTTTGTCAGTCACTTACTACTGATTCCTTCTGTATGTACAGAATGCTGTTGTCATTTATCCTCCCCTTGCTAACTGAAATTTGTATTGTAATTGTCTTTCTAGTTTTATCCGTACATTCCATTCAGCATTTTTAATTTTCTCTTTGATTTTCGGATTGCGATTTATGAATCATAACCTGAATTGTGCTTGCAACTTTTCTTTGCATTGGGATAACTTGCTGTTCTACATTTAATATAACTGTTATCAAAAGCTTCTAGTTCCTTTTCCCTCCTTTGTCTCTGTTTCTTTCTGAGAGATCTTGCTCATTAGTTGGAGCTGATTGCCGGTGCTGCTCGAGTTTTCTACATGTAAACATAATGGAAAGAGATTTCAGGTACTCCTGTAGTTAGTCTAGTCAGTTTAGTTGAATTTCTGAAACTAAGGGGCAGGAAAGATATTCCTGGGTAGAGAGGGAAAGGGGTTGCTGAAGAACTGCAGCAAGCAGAGGATGTGAAGTAGTTCGCGGCATATTTGCAGGGGCAGCAGTGAAACCATAGTGAGAAGGTTCCAGCTGCAGTGCAGGAACAGGAAAAATATTAGATAAGTGATACTGTTATCATAAGTAAGTACACTTACAAAACTGGATTTTCAAAATGACACTTGCTTTGCATTTTGATGCAGAAATTGTGTATAAAGCTACTTTACCTCTTGTTCAACTGTTTCGATAAGTCATCTTAGTTACTTAAGTAAATGATCTTTAAAGTTATTTTTAAACTATTTTAAAAGTACTGTCACTAATTTCATGAGTGATAAAGATGATACTGAATTACAAACTCCAGGAATTAACAAGTAGTTTGCAGATGATATTCAGAGCTCTAACTCTTGTGGTATTGCAAAGTGTCCAAGCAGACCAAAGGTTATTAATTACAGTTCCTGTTAGCCACTGCTTGTATTAACAAGTTGAAACTATCTAGGCTTTCTGGTTGAAACTATGAAGGCTTTCTAGCCTTCTCTTTGGTCTCCTACCTGCATAGTGCCATTTAAACTGTTCTTGTTTTAATCTCTTTTTGTTATCGCAGTTATCCATGGGAGGAAGTATGAGGGGTTGTAGGTTTTTTGTTTTCTGAAGAAAAGAAGCTTACGTGTTGCTGTTCATCTGTCTGCTCTCTGTCTTTCATGAAATAACTTTGGACACAACTAGTTTCGATCAAATTTTGTATGCAGCATTTTACAGAGAAGTTTCCGCAAGCTGCCTGAGAGAGAGAAACCCAGATTAATGCCTCCTATGAGAAAGACTGTATGCTGAACTCAGTGTCTGTTAGGTTTTGCCTGTGAGTTGACTAGTCGGCACGTATACAGCTTATAACTACTCAGCATACGCAGCCTCACTTGACTGGTATAAGAAGATAAAGGAAATTGGGAATATTGAGGAGAAGCAGGGGATAGAAAATACAGTGGAGGACCAGGTATGGGGGGAGATGGTTACGGTGTTTGGAGAGGTTCTGAGGATAGAAATCTTGAAAAATCTCACTGTTTTTTCTTTCTTTTTATGTTTTGTGGGGGTATTTTTGCCAGAACTATCCACTTATTTTCAATTTTG
The DNA here is from genome assembly GCF_003343035.1 of Apteryx rowi. NCBI lineage: Eukaryota > Metazoa > Chordata > Aves > Apterygiformes > Apterygidae > Apteryx > Apteryx rowi. The sequence continues at coordinate 133,600 of NW_020448975.1, forward strand.
TATTTAAATCACAAACGTTATATTTTATTGAACATAGCCAATTAGAACAAGCTTCTCTTCATTCTTGTGTGAAGTGCAGCTATTTAACATGGAAAAATACTGCAATAACGTGCCTTTTTTTAAGTGGTGCCAAGAATTTGTATTGTTTCAGATTGTCACTAGGTGGCAGTATCCTGATGCGGTTGGTACAATGTCATTAAACTTTAAAACCTTCATCATTATTTGGGGCCTGCACTTTAAGGCTCTGATTTCCTCTCTTTTTGGAGATGGGATACACTTGCAAAAGTCCTTTTAAAAAAGGAGAAACTAGCTTTCTGGCAAGAGGCAGAGCTATTCATTTCTCTTTAAATGACCTTTGGTGTTATTAGATCTCTTCCAGTGGGGTTGTTTCCTTGGACACGGAGGGGATATGTACAAGGACTAGCTTTAGTTTAGGCTCCCTTTGCTTCCTCTGAAGTTACCCAAGAGTAATTTTTTTTTTTTCTTTTTTCTCTCTCCACTTCTCTGTTGATTGATTCTGAAGGAGGCATTGGTAGACCAGTGTCCACAGGCTAAAGTTAACCTAATTCCTTTCAGATACACGATCTATTTAGCAGTCTGCTGTCTGTTTAGGACATTCATTCTCCATGGCTACTGTTGTAGCCAGGATCTCAACTCTTAGTTATCTGTCCTAGTTATCATCTCGTTATCTGTCAGGGGAAGCAAAATATATATATTTTTTCTGAATAATAAATATTACATGTATCTGACCTCTTTGCTGTTTTGTCATGGCCATCAACTCCAAAAATTTGAAGCCTTTGTCTAGCAGCCTGATTTTTTACATTCATTTTCTTATCTTTTTCTTTTCCTCCCCAAAATTCATTTGACAAGTTAGCTGAAATTGTGGTCCCTTAACGTACTGTTGCGTGCTTCTGCCATTCCTTTCCCTTCATTGTACATATAAATCTCATTTCTGAATAAATCTCATTTCTCTCATTCTTTATTCAGGAGCCTCAAATGAGGCCCTGTAAGTACTCTTTCAGTCAGAAGTATATAAACAGTTCAGCTATTCCTGACAGCTGTGTGTGCTTGAGAGTGGTATAATAGGTTAAATAGAAGTCAGTATAGGAAATCGGATTCAGTGAACTTTCCTTCCTACTAACAAAACTATTATTTAAAAAGATATCATTTTGTATTCATAATATGACATGATAAAGATAAATCTAGCCATGGAACTCTTTCCCCCACCTCTCCCAAACAAAATATTCCTTCAGGATAGTTGTTCTGTTCCTAAGAATAGTTTTGGTGCAAATTACAAGTATATCTGTTAATAAATCCAACAACTTTTGGAAACAGACTATCAACAGCAAACTTCTGTTAAAACCATCCATTTGGCTCTTTTTATTTTATAAAGAGGAAAAGCATTAAAGCTTTGCAGTTTTTTTGACCATACCTTAATGATTTACCATTCATTGTTGATAAAACTGCATGATTTTCTAAAATTGTTATTACTTGACTAATTTTGGAAACAAGCGAAAATGACTTAAATGAGACTTTGCAGGTTTTTTCTAAAATAAATCTTGGGTTTTGTTTTTGAACAGAACTTCTTGGTATACATAAACAGGCAACAGTAGGCTTTTTGACATTGATGGAATCTCTCAGATACTGTAAGGTAAGCTTTTTTGGGGTAATTTAAAAATTTTTTCATTAGGGCGTTGCAGGTTTCTTTGCTGACAGCATTACTAAAAGCTTCACCTTGAACAATCAAAGATCTTAAAGAACTTTTAAAGTACTTTCAACTTCAAATTAAAACTGAGAATATTATATAAAAAAGTAATAAAATTGTTAAATGCAACTTTTTGAATAAATGTTGTTTGCTATTTAAATTAAAACTTCATTGCACCAATTTTTATACAACCAATTAGAAGCTTGTTTTTACAAAAATAAAGATTAATGCAAGTTAAGTAGATAGCTATAAAACTGTCCCCTGTTCACAATATCAAGTCCCAAAGTGACTTGCTGTTGTGAATGTTTTGGTACCATTTTTCTCTTTTTATGCTATGACTGTCTTCCATTTAAAATAAATAGTCATATGTAGACAAGGTAGAATTGCTATTAACTAAATGTGTCCAGAACATAATGTGTCCAAGAGCTGGCAGTTACTTTATGTATCTATCTGTGCATATCTGAACTTTACAGAAGTACAACCTAATCTGTATCCCTTCTTCTGGTTGTGATACAGAATTTCTTGATTTAAGGATTCTATTTAAGAAATTTTGTGCCTTACAAATAACACTTTTGAAACTGAGGATTAATACTGTTACTTTCCAAAGGTTTTTGGTTTTCTTTGCTTCTTTTTCAAACTATATTGAATTCCTTTAACTTAGATTATGGTTAAAGAGGTTGTAGTTCACAGAATGTTGGTATATTGACTGTAGCTATCCCTTCACTTATGAGGTAAATGTCAGTTCTGAATTGATATATCCAAACCCAGCTCATAAATCAAGTGGACTCCTACCTCATTTAGGATCTGACTGTATGATTATTAAGCACAAGAGTAGTTATTCATGTGCATTGTTTGAAGCATTGTGTCCCAAGGTTGTAATATGGAATAATGTTGTTACCACTTTTTCATTAAAGTCCTATTTCAGTGATATAAGTCTTATTTCAGTGGTTGTTTTCCAAGTCAATCAGAAGTCAGAGATCAAAATTAGAATCTAGTTGTTTTACATTGCTTTGTAATTTTGATTAATATTTTGTATTAATTTTTGAGAGCAGTTGGGACTTCATTAACTGGACTATCATTAACTTAGTCTCTAATTGAGATTTTGGGTTTGCTTTGTGTTTCTGATTTTACTGAATCTTTTTTAGGTTGGCTCCTACTTGAAATCTCCAAAATTCCCTATTTGGATACTTGGCAGTGAAACGCACCTCACGGTCTTTTTTGCCAAGGTATGTGAGATGTAACTTTTGTTGTGTGACCTCAGGCAGATAAACACCACATAAATCCAAAGTTCTGTATTGCAAGTTTCACATGGCTTTAATATTTAAAAAAAAAAAAAAAAAAAAAAAAAAAGTTGCCAAACCTTTTAAATAAGCTTTCCCTGAAGGCAGATCTGTTCAAATGGTTTAGTGATATCTCTTAAATTTTAATGGAATCTTTTGATTCTAGCTTAATTTATTGGGGTAGAGGGAACAGTATGCTTTAGAACACCATAATTGTCATGTGTTCTGTCTCAAATATCTATAGTACAAGAGATACTTAAAAAGAAAATAGTTATGTATAGGAGACTGTAGCTTAATCTCTCTGACAGTACAGTCAATCTTTAATATGTAACTATAGATTTGTGTCCTAGTTTAAAAATAGCTATCAGTACCATTATAGTAATTTTTAATATTTATTCTAACACGTATTCAGTGTAATCTGTGGAGCATATAAAAGGTCTTTGCGTTAAATTCTCAGTTTATAATYCTAGACCAAATTTTCTCAAGAAACAATTTGTATTTCTCTAGTAGCAGATAGTAAATTATTTTCCTTACATTTTTAACTTTTCCTTCTGCAAGCTTTTTTCTGCATAGAAAGTATTTACTGAGGTTAAAAAATGGTACTTACTAGCACATTTATTAGTACTTATTAGAAGTAGACTTTTCTCTAGTCATTATCTTACAAATTAATAACTATTCTTAGATATCAATCCTGAAAATAAATACTAAAACCTGTGACAAATTTAAAGCCATCATTTCCTCAGCTGTTGAAGTTCCTAAAAACTTTGGCCTATCTAATCTTTAAAAATGGGAAACAAAAGTAACAGATTTTCTAAAAAGTACATATTAGCAGTGTGTTATTTCCTGCAGCAGTATCTCTGTAACTTCAAATAAAAATTAAGATTCTTTTCACTGAATTAGTCCATGTTTTGTCTTGCATATTCCTGTGCAAAAGACGTACTAGAATTTACACAAATTTCTTGTCTGATAAGTGTTCTTTCCCCACTATTCTATACTAACAGAAAAATTTATACCCTCCCTTGAATATTTGTTTTCTGCTTTACTATCTTACCAGAAACAGTCTTTTCTAGTGAAGTGTTTGGATTTTGAATCTTGAGGTTTTATTGATAATTTTTTCAAAGGGAATTATACCATCTAAGCTGGTATCTCATTGTATAGATACCAGTCTGATGCAAATAGGCCTAATCACTCTGTTCTACAATTCAGTTGTACATGTCCAGAATGTTATTACTTGTTCTGATGTTCTGCATCTAGAATGCCTGTTTCCAGGCAGAAATCCATTTATAGTGCTCCTTCTTTTAGGATTTTGAGGGCTGTTAGCTGGGTGTGAAGTAACTGAACATCAGTGTCTGTTGTCTCCAGTACAGCTTGGTTCCTCTTTCTTCACCAAACTCCATTTATGCTGTGGACAATTTCGCCTTGTGATTAATATCTTAGGAATTACAAAGCAGGAAAAAGGAGCAACATGGGCTTGGCAAAGAGTCCCCCAGATAGTCTTTTGTTAAAGATGAATGAGTTGAATGTGTGTGAAAGTTCCAAAAGTCCTTGAACACATGCTTTGCATGTCTAATTTTGCCCTCTCTAAAGTCAAGTTTGGTGGACATTTCAGATGGAGCAGAGAAGTCACAGTGGAAATAGTGAACTATGTTGGTGATGCGTTATTTTATAAGTTGAAGCTGCATGTCAAAACCTACAGGACAGAATTTGAATTTGTTGCCGAAGGGTTAGTGGGCAAGCTGTTGAGTGTGTGCAGTTTTCTAGATGGTGCTTGATACTTCCATCTTGATGGTGAATTTGATTACATGAGACAGAGACTTTCAGAATGGAAAGAGAAAAATGGAGAGAGGAGCCAAAAGCAGTGCAGGTTAATTTTAGACAAAAAAAAATAGAGCTTTAATTCTCTCAAGCTGCATGTGATTTACAGGAGCCTAATACTTATGTTCATAAGTGCAAGAACATTAGGCTGCAGTGAACAGAGTGGCAGTCACTTTTGTAGCTAGCTGAATAGTTGGCCTAAGAAGTCTAGAAAAAAGATTATCTTAGAATGCTGTCACTATAGACTGACAGTGTGGAAACGGGAACAGGACAAAATCTTCATTACTATCTTGGGGACCTTTCTTGAGCAATGGAAGTTGAACAAGCAAAATATTTTAGTCCAATTCTGCATATCACCCTACTCAAGGAAGATTGGCTTCTGTCCTTCAGTATGCAGGTGCTTCATTCAGATTTTAAATTTCACTTGAAGTACAGCAGTAAACTGTTCTCTCAACTATGGGATGAAAGACCAGCCACCTTGCTTTTTTTTACCTCAGAATATTTTTAATTAAATACTAAAAATGTTAGAGAGTTGTCTGCCAGAAAATATTTGTATTACCCTAAATCTGAACCATTCTCCTGTAGCTGTGACTTTCAGAGAAATGTTTTTCATTTATCCTTTCTAGAGTAAATAAATGTCTTCCAAAGCTGCCACTCTAAAACTTTTTGTACATTCTCAGTGGATTTTATTGAATGAGCAAAATGCGACACAGCATCTTTGTGCTGAAGATCCACTTAGTGTCTTAAAGTGAAAAGAAAAACTTTACATAGTTGGGCTTAAGCTGTCTAACTGCTGCTGCCTAAAATAGCCTTCAACAGTGAGAACTGAGTTAATTCCTAGTTTTAAAACAAGTCTACCAATGGGTCATCAGTTTTCTCCATTATTTTAGGTACTTAAAAGAATAAAGATTTTATTTCTTTATATGTGTACATTGTCTTTACCACATCATTATGTTTAGTTTAGCATCAAAACTCATTTGGGATGTACAGAAGTATTATTATCCCCATTTTACTACTAGTAAATGGAGGTACAAAGAAATGACTTAAGAAATATTTTCTTTCTTAATAGTAATTTTGGTCCAAGCACATTTTATCAAAGAGTTTTCTTCCTGGGGCTTGGCTGAAAAGTTGGGAACTTAAGCAGCCTTAGCTGTTTTCCAAGACTATTCTGATCTGACATGAGTGAATGCGGTCCCTCCAGTCTTACCTCCCTCCTTCTGGATATAAAAAACCTTACTCTTAGAGTAAAGATGATATGTAGCTTTTACAGATTGATGTGTCTTTTACAGATTATTTTTGAGCATGCTAATCTGTGTGGTTACAGCTCTGGAAAACCTGTCTTTGGGCAGTTATTTACCTTTAGATATTTTGGAGGCCACCTCACAGATGCAATGAGTTGAAATGCAGTGGATAGTCTCTTCTCCAAAACACGGAAACATGAGAATACCCATCATAGTGTTTTGGTCTACTGGCAGCCACTTCAATGGAGGAGTTCTTTCTAGATCAATGAAAATAGAATTCTCTGGAAACACCTGATATGAAATTTTTACCCCACATCTGCCACATTTTAATTTCTAAGATAGGCTGTCTTGACCAAAAATACTAGATTGTTCTACAGATGAGTATGTAATGAAGTTGGAAGGTCATATAAAGGTTTATATTACTGAAGTAGTTCTTTGGAACTCTGATACTTAGATGTGTATCATAATAGAGCTGAAAAAATTTGTGTGAATACTTTCTTGTGGGGAGGGGTGAGTGCTCGTGGGGAACCATAATTAGTACTGGCATATTTTCTTTTTTCAATTAGGACTGATTGTTTATAAGGCCGGAAAGTTGCTTGATGCTTAGCAATCCAAACTTAATTTGTTGTCTGAAAAAAGATAAGGGTGACTATTCCTCCTAGTGGTCATGGGCTCTGCATTTGCAACAGGATAGATTTTTCCCTAAAAAAAAAAGTGAATATGCAGGTTCTTCACAGACAGCTAAATCCAAACAGACATCATTTCTGCCCCTCTGTGCCCTCCCTTCCTTTCACTGAGTAAGAAAGCTCAAGTCGCCTCAGGCCAACAAAAATAAACAAGGAAGCTTTCATTTAACACACTAAGTATCCTGTATGCTCTGTCAGATGGTGCTAACGCAAAGGGACAGTACTGTAAGTGTCCTCTAAAAAATCAACTTTAAAACTACACAGTCTAATATTTTTTTTATGGAAGGGAAAAGAGAAGGAGAGAATTGGGCAGCTCTAATTTATTTAATATAGAAAAAAGGCTGTGATGTTTAAGATCAAACACTACAGTCAGTTCTTGGTTATTTAAATGATATTCTAGGAAGTTATGACAAGCTGAGGCTATTCAGTCACTGTAAAAAAGAATACAAGCAGGTTGAAATGTTATGTGAAATAAAATGAGAAAGTGTTTCAGTGCAGACAACAGAAAGAACAAAAAAACATGTTAATAGAAAGAACTGCTTTCTAAGTGCTACCTGCCAAAATGCTAACCTACATGTTCTGGAAGTTTGAATCCAGGTTCTTTGAAAGTGAAAAGACAACATGGAATGTGTCTCCAGTGGCTTCAGGTGATCCAAATATGGGGACAGTTTTCGGTTGTGTAAGATTTTTTCAGAAACTTCCCTATTTCATTCCCATTTCAGGGAGCACAAAGGCCATGACAGAATCAGCTATCCACTTTCAGTTACAGCATTGTAGCGTTTCTAGGCTTGAAGAATCAGATGAGCAGAGGAAACTCCTGACTGAGACATCTAAGTTGCAAATTAATGCTTTACAAGGAAAGTGTTCCTGTTTTGCTGTGTTCAGACTGTTCTTATGTTTTTCTGATGATTTGTTTTGTTTTGTTTTTAACTTCAGTTGCTGTTATCTATTCCACCATATTCTCAGGGTCTTTCTTCAGCATCCTTCTTAATATTGTCCCTCGGAAGAAAGGACATTCACTTCTCTTCCTAAACAATTTTTTTAATCAAGTTTCAGTAGAGGGAAATCTGAGCAAACACTGATATTGTTATAGGAGATCCTGAATTTGGGGCAATGGTGTCTACCAAAACTGGGCTAAGGAGGAATATTATTGGCTACAATATTTCATCTCTGAACATCAACAGAATGATGATGGCCATGAAGGAACATAAGGCAGAGGTGTAAAAAATTCGACCATTAATGGTGTGCGTTAACAATTCTGATCTTTCATAAAAGTAGCCTCATATATATGCAAATGAATTATCCATTAACTTAGGAACTCTTCTACCTTGGGGAGGTACTGAAAAATATCTACACCCTTCCTTTTGTTTTGTGCTCCCATGACAGGTGAATGCAGATAATCAGATTTTGAAGATGTCTTTGCAGTTCACTTCAGGAAATCTTTACAGAGCTTGTGGTTTTGCAGCCTTTCATTAAATAAGTAGTGGAATTGATTCTGCTTGGAACAGTCCAGATATTTGGTAGAGAAAAGACAAATGGGTAAGGCATTTGCAGAGATAAATTCTGGGCTAGAGCAGGGTTTTAATTTTCTGTGTGCTGATTATCAGCAGAGACACAAATGCCATTCTGTTTTCGACAATAGCTCTCACTTGATTAAATCAGTAGTGGATCTTTAGATATCTCTATCAGCTGCTAGTGTAAGACTTATTATCTGCAGAAAACCCTTAAAGTGAATGTTAGAGCATAGTGTTCCCTGTGGGACCTGTGGGCCCCCAAAGAGAGGGTAATTCTGCTGGTTGGTTTAAAGTTCATAGTATGAATGCTGTTGTTAAACAAATGGATTTAAATTCTTCTGAATAACACAGTAGTTCACAAGGATTGCTTTGTGTAAATAGTTTCCTAGCAGAAAGGCCAAGTCTTTTTAGAATAATGGTCTCATAGTTGGTAGGGAGACCTCAAAATATTTTTGTAAGGTATCTACCTTATTCTAACTTCGCAAGATCTTAGAGCATGACTGTGACACCTTATTCTGCTTTTTGTGGGTCTACTCCAATTTTACTTTTGGATAAGTTTGTTCCTACTACAGCTGCATATTTCTCTCTGAGAATAGGCCTTCTGGTGAGTTTCTTAGTTTTGTGTGTTTGGGAGGCTTTCTTGGGGGAAACCTGTTGTGCTTTTTTCATTCAGGTAAGTAATTCTCACAGCAGTATTTACCTAGGTAAAGTCTAGATTTTAATTTCTTTGAAGCTGGTGGAAGAACATCTTGAGATAAGGCCTTCCTTCCTGCCAAAGACTAGTATATTTGATTCTGCCCCCACGCTGTATATAACTGGCTGTAGTGCTCACTGAACAGATTTAAACACCTTACCAATCAAATAATTTTTATGGTAAGAATTGGCACACTTGTTAAATGCTGGTGAATTAAAAAAACTGTTGTTAACTGAGTAATTTAGGTTTTGCCTTCTTTGCAGAATGTTTTCACTTCTAGATCTTTAGAAAAGTACTTGAGCAAACTTAATTTTAGTAAAGACAACGTTAGCATGCTAGTAAATTTTCTTTTATACATAGACAGGCTTTTAAAATGGCGCCATCACAGGGTTGTGGGGTTTTGTTTTTTGCTTTTTGAGTTTTTTTTTCCTTTTCCAGCTAGCTTTGCTTAAAGGAGTGTTTCCATTGAAAATAACAATTTACTGCCTCAGTTGGTACTGGTCTTACTTTTGTACAGGTCCATTGCTTCTAGGGATATATCCAGGGTTGTAAACCAACTGAGCTGGTTTAAAATATTAATAAATAGTGGGGAAAATTACAGAGGAACTGTGGAAAGTATTGAAGACGCTGCTCAATAACCTCTATCCATGCTATGTAGAACCATGTTGTCAGTTACAGCTGTGGTCCTGGCTGCGGTAAAAGCATGCCTGTATGTGAATGTAACCGTTTTAAGGAGCTGTGCCTTGGGACAGCATTGACTCAATCTAGTTCAGCTTTGCAATAAATTATGCCCTAGCTTTATAAATGAGAATGTAACAACCTGACTTGAAGCACATAATCTTGTGAGGGAAAAAATTATTTAAATTTTTCATTGTAGTAAAAGACATCTTACACGTGATGCAGTAGTGTATGGTTTGTTTTTAATGAAACAAGCTGATGACGTCCTTGTACCAAACATGATGGTAGCTTTATTTTCTCTAAAGATAACAAGTCTGGAGCAATGTCATTTGTGATATTTCTACTTTCTCAATTTTTTTCATTGGTAACCTAGTTCTGGCTTTAACTGGAATTGGCTTTCATGAGAAGCTTTAGCCATCACGTGATCTTTGGCATTACTCAGGAGAAACACTTCTGCCTCCTTTCATTTTTACCTTTTCCCAGATTGTTGGAATGAGCAGCCAGCTGTGATTGCTGCAAGGAAAAAGCAGGTCTCTCTGCCTCCTCTTAGTTTTTGGTGGTCTGTACTTTAACTGTACCAAGAGAATTTTTAAATAGTGGAGAAACCAAAGAGAGCTTCGTTCCTTGGAATGGTTCTGCCAACTTTCTACAGGAATATTCTTTTCACCTTTGTTGCACATGCATGGGGAAAGAAGAAAAAGGCCTGAAGAGGCTGGCCATGCCCTCTCCAATCCTAGAAAAGAGAGGAATGACTAATTCCCTCCTTTCCACTTCCCCAAAATCCCTGTGGGCCTACAAAGACTCTTGGAGAACTCTGGACTTCCAAGAGGGACAGAGATGTGTAGAGGACAACAGAGAGGTTGGGTGGGAAGATTGAGGTGTACACGTCTGTGATAGACAGGTGGGGCTGGACAGCAGAGCTGGAAGGTAAGGGCTCAGATCATTGCACCATAAAAAAAAAAAAAATCTAGTAAAAGATGTTACAGAGGCGAGATCATATTCTAATGCAGTGGACTGAAAATTTAATTAGCACAACAGTAATTACATTGGTAATAGTGTAATTACCACATACATTGTTATGTGATACATAAAGAGTCAAGAGATTCTACTAAAATTTTCATGATTATAGAGGGCCTGTCTTGAATTTTCCACTTTTAGGGTTGGTGATATGGGATCTTCGGTTGTTCCTGCAGTGCCAAGTAGAACTCAGGATAACTGAGGGATACTCAAGATTTTTGACTCTTTTAGGTTATTTTTAGAAGGGTGGAGTATCATGTCAGTCCCTCTGACACAGTTAGAAAGATGCCTTGAAGCAGCTATAGAGATAGATTTGTAACATTAGTACAGCTTCCAAAAAACAACTAAAAAAAAAAAACAACTAGAAAGAGCAAATCATAACTGTGGACTCCAAGGTCACATGAATGAATTTTGTATAGACTGACATATAGTAATATACCCATATATGTTGAGGAGATTGCATGTGAAAAGTAAATTAAAGAGCAGTCTGGTGGTCCTCCACTTCTTCAGTGGTGGTAAGTTCTGGTAAGGAAGCTGATGTCTTTAAACACTAGCAAATTAATTTGGGGGCAATGGTAGACATTTTGGGCATTAATAGCAAACCCTCTGAAATGAGATCTTACAGGAATTAGGTCAGGTTGCTGTAAAGTTTAATTGCTCTTGTCAAAAGTGCTGTGCATCCCATGATAATAAGTAGTAATCATGAGGAACCACTACTTAAATCGTAAAGACGTAACTTGGTTATTAGGTTTTTGTATCATTTATTCTTAAATATCAGATTTAGAAATTGTAATTTAAAGATCATTAAGCTGAGGACATAAGGCTCTGAATGTTAAGCTAACCCTTTATTTGGGATTTACTCTCACGGAAGAATGTATTCACTGTGTTTATCATGATTCTCTGACTAGTTCCAGCCATTTAAAAGTTGTTCTTACTGTTTATCAATTTTCTGAAGTTTTAGAAATTTTTAACATGCATCACATACAGCTTTCATTATGGTCATTTAACAACAGTGCTTGTGCTTGGATGTTATAGATGATGAAATGTGATTGTATATGTCTCTAAGCAAATAAATTATTTTCTTTTTGGGAAAAGACTTCTTGTCCATCTGTTTTCATTCAGAAGTGGAGTTTTAGTTTTTATGTGTAAAGTGGTTAACTCCAAGTGGAAAGAGTTGAGAGTAGAGCTGCTTAGATGATACCACTTTTCATGTGTATGTATTTGAGCTGTTCAGACTTCTGTGTTGTTGAATTCTTTCTCCCTAAACGTTATGCATTTTTGGTACAGTTTCCTGCTAAGGTAGATGAGAGAATGACTTTTTTTTTTTTTAACTGTCTGCTCACACTCTGCTTCCAAGCCTAGATGAAAACTTGTAAAAATGGTGGGGGAGAAGGGGACGGATAGTTCTAGCAATTCCAATAGAAACTTTTGATCTAGTGAAATTTAATCTTAAAAAAACAAAACACCTTTAACACTTGTTGCATGAGAGGCCTTTTCTCTTTTAAAAAATAAAAATAAAAACAACAGCAACAAACAACTTTTTGTAGACCCACAAATGAAAAATGAAGAAACTCCCCATGAACTGTTAAATGATCAATTTCATATATTTTAGGAGCACTTCAGAACTGGAAGCTTATGAAGAAAATGTTCTTAACTAATTGCCATGAATATTACACTAACAATTTTTAGAAAAATTGTATCCCTTAATCATTTCAAGTCTATTTTAAATACAGTTAGGAAGAAAAATTATTATAGTCATCTATTGATGCAGTTTTACAACCTTCTGGTTTTCTTCAAGCATGTAGTCAGTATACTTTCAGTTTACAGTTGATATTGTCTCAGTTTGCAGTTCAGATGGTTAAGAAATAAACTTGTCTGAGCTTTAAAAATTGGCAATAGCCTATGGGAATGTATTTAAGACTGATGTGGAATCATCTCCATGAAGTAATTATTTTTACTCTAACATAAATAATATGTGGTTTCCAAAAGTTATTTTGCTCTATTAATGCAATAGATTGTAGTGGTGAATGTATAAAGCTACTGTTGTGAAAAACGTACAAAGCAATACAGAAATCATGGATCAATTATTACCCATTTATAGGCAAAGCAGTCCTGAGGTTGTATTGTCCTTTTATTCATATTAGAATGAATACTACTTTCATATGTAAAATGAAATTGGGGAGTGGAAGGTAAGGGATTGGTTCCTACCATAAGAATACTCATTAGCATCTAGAGAATTTATAGCCTCCCATTTTGGCAGAGTATGAGCAACATACAGGTTGTATGTTAGCCTTTCATTAGAAAAGCTGAATTTTGAAAGAAATGCATTTCAGGTGGGTGGGCTTTTTTTTTTTGTAGTATATGCAGAATGGTTTGCAAATGGTAAACACAAAGTCCATTGCTAAATGTAATTTTATAACTTGCAAGTCATTATATCAAGTAAATTCTGAAAGTCAACATACATCCTAGAAAGGAAGGCTGAGAACATCATTGTATCATTCTGTATCCCTTTTAGGTGTGAAACCAATGTTGGTTCCAGCTATATTTGATACAATAGAGAAGACATTGGGCCTGAGCCATCACGTGACGGGTAGATATTCTGTTTTTCAAATTTGGAGGAGTAGGAATCCCAGCTCTTAATTAAAATATGATGAATAAACTGATACCGTTTTTATAGTATTGTAGTTTTAAAATATCAATCAAATTGATATTTACTGGAACTTGGTATATAAAAATGAAGCTATTCCTGATTCCAACTCAAGCGAAAAAAGAAATATTGATGGCTTTTTCTCCATTTGCTTCTTCCACTAGCCAGGTGCCCGACCTTTCCAGATGCAAATTCTACTCAAATCTGCCATAATTACCACTTTAGTTCTGTTTTCAGCTAATAAACAGCAAAGCACTATTTATGCTATTGCCTGGATAGCAATGCAATAGGATACAGCCACCAGTAAGTAGAAACTTGGTTTTCTAACAATGCCTTTTCTAATATACAAATGCCTTCTGATCCGTTGCATTACAAGTTTACTTGTTAGTTGCAAGGCATGTTCACCTCATTCGGTGCATTAACATTTATCGGTATCTTGATTCTGCATTTGGCACTTGCTATGTTTGCAGCTGTTCTGGTTTGCAGGTGACATTTTCAAGCTAGGTTTTGTTTATGTCTTCGTGTAATTGTTTTACAGAGCCCTTCTTCCTGTTGGCTAGTTGTTACCAAGTATTATGCAGCACAACTTAGAAGCTGTCAGACACTGAAAGGATTCTAAGTTGTTGCATATGTTTCTATGAATAGCTTACAGCAGATCTTGGCCTGAAAATCAACTCTGCTTTAAAAGTCTTTTTTCTCATTTGTGTGTTTAAGCTTTGGCTTTTTAGTGTTCAAAATTATTTTACACCATCTTTCTGAGTGTATCTGGATATTTTTCAAATTTATCCACGATAATTATATTACCATTTTTTCTTACTTGTGCACTGTTGATAACAGAGCAAGTATTATTAAACTCTAATGAATTTGTAGTTCATTCAGTATTTGGGAGTAGATGGAGAAGAGAGGCATAAAAATTCTCTTTTGTTCCTTTAAAGACTTTCTAAAATCTTAGCCCAAAAGCTATGGCTTTCATAAATTTACTACACTTTCTTTTCCTGCTTCTTTACAAATTATTGACTAGTACACAAAGAATTATGAAGAAAATACTGGTTTTCTTAGTGGATAGTTGGCATCAAGTGAGAAGAATAGAAAGAAGTGTTCTTTTAACGCAGTAGAATACTCCTTTTCAAAAAGTATATGAATGCCATAGTATGTTCCAGTGTTCACATCATTTTTTGGCTTGACTGTGTATTTATGAAAGAGATAAGACAGAGGTGAAAGATACTGTTTCAGTCTTAAGATGCTGTCTCAACACATGGAGAGGAAAAAGCTGGATTTAGTCTGCATGCTTTTTCAACAAGTATATATACATGATTATCAAAGTTGCTAAACTAACACAAGTCAACAAATAAACTGATTTAGAACAGCTGATAATACATTCAGAGTCAGTGGCTGTCTTCATGGAATCATTCCAGACAATGGAATTTAAAAGAGAAAGTATATTAAGATATTTCCACATGTAATGTACTTTTTTTAAAGAGGAGGTCCCGAAATCTAACTCGCTGTTTTCCAAAATATGTAATTTAATGTTTGTAGTATCACAACGAAGAGAGATGATAGGTGAGTGTAATGCATAACTTTTCCCCATTTTCCATGTATCCTTATGCAAGGTCATATGTAGAAATCACAAGGTGCAGTAGTGCCAGGCACACACCATCCATTCCTTGTTCCACAGGCAACCTTCCTTGTTATTTTCTTGTCTAATTACTGCCCACAAGCTGCAGGAATTGTTTACAGGCTAATGATATTGAGAATATTATTTTACCCATTTTTTAACAAGACTTAGAAATGGAAATCCAGTATGCACCACATGACCAAATAGCAGTTCCAGAATTAGTGTGAGAACTGATGATATAAACCAGGTCTTTTGATTTAGAAAATGAGTCAGCATGAATGGCTGTTAATCTGTGCTTGCCTGTTATAATAGGTGTTCTAGATTATTTCCTCAGATTCTCTTCCTCTCCCATAGAACTTTTCTTTATCTTGAAGTCATAAATGTATTATAGAGCTTATGAAATAGAGAGCTTTAAGTATAGTTATTGAATCCTCATTCGAGATATTTTAAAGTAAATCGTGCTTACGGTAAACAACAAGGAAATAATTTTGTGACTATTTTCTGTCTCTGATTTTCCCACACACACACATTCCTTACTCTTGTCTCTGTTCAGCCTGCTATATTCCTGTGCTCCCAATCCTACTGGTCTAGGTGCAGGGAACTAGAAACACTAAATGAGACTGCCAGCATGACAACATATGCTTCAGTAATAAAAACGTTCTTTAAAATAGTAACAGTTGTAGTCTTGTTCTGAATCTTTATGCCAAACTCTGCTCAAAACTCTCCCACTAGGTAATCATTTGACATGATAGACTGAATTTGTGTGCAGGGTCTCTATGTTTCCAGGAAACTTTAGATAATTTTACACATGGTAAGAACCTGATTGAAATCAATTTAATTTTTAGCTGTTGTTTGATTCACAGAACCTTAATGATTGTGACAGCTGTTGAATCCCTGGGAACAGTAGAAAGAACCTGTATACAGCATCTGATTTCATTCTTTACAAGTATGATCACTAATACCCTTAAATCCATTTCTAACCCCTTTTTGAAGTGGTGGGAAATGTTTTTTACATCCCTTTGTTTGTCTCCTTTTATGCTGATAGCAATTTTGTTGTGTACAGAATAACACCTTTGACCTTCTCTGATAAGACAGCTCTATTTTCAGGTTAGGGTATGTGGATGAATAAATCAAAAGTCTAAATGTGGACAGAGGAGGGGAAAAGAACTCAGGAAAAAAAGAAAAGAGAAACTGTCTATGGTGGAGGAAGCTTTTAACTCTTCTTAGCTGAGCTGCAGTACATTTAGTGATATTTGTTATTTCTTTCTTCCCTTATGTAACATCAGAAGTCACATTTGAATAAATTTTTGGATAACATGTTTATTTGTATTTCTAAAATTGAAGTAACCTCATTTCACTTTTTAAATGATATTTTTTTCCCAGTGTTGATTTCTTTTGTTTTACATGAGAAGGCTATGAAATTTATTTATGCTTTCTTATTTGAGTTTGTATTATAAGCAATCCAATGCCATTTTGGTCTACTAACTGATGGTTTCAGGAATCTTTATATGCATATATATTTGTATATGTACTTTAAAAATAACTGTTGTGTTACAAAGAACTGCCAAGGTTGCCAATAGAAGACATGAGTAAGTTAAAGGTACTTTGATGGGGTGATATAGAAACAGTAGTGATGTATTTAGAAAATAAGTTCAGTAATGCCTACCTATAGCTAAGAAAGCTACTGGTAATTGGTGTGATGTGAGATGGGCCTTAATGTGTAATACAACTTTAAGGAGGAAAATGACTCCAGTTTTGTATTAATTAAAAGATTGAATGTTGCTCAGTAGCTAATCGTTCAATTACACTACTACAGAATTAGCAACCTGGAATGCCATATTCAAATATGAACATAAATGCCAATACTTTTTTCTGTAATATGTGAAAATGAATTTGTAATGATGTTTGTGGTATTTAGTATTTTCTTCATACTGTACATATAGCAATACTTGTGCATATAAAGATTCCCTAAAATACCACTCAGCAGTGCAAAATAGCAGTGGACTACGTGACTTTACTAATCTAGTGTTTTCTTAATTACTTTGTAAAGCTCACTCATACATTTCACATGTAAAACCATAAGATATTACGGTTAGCAGAATAATTAGCCAGGTTAAGATTTGTCCTTTAGAAATAATTTTGTCATACTTGAGTTATAAAATAATTAACCTTGTCCATTTCCAAAAACATTTCATCATTCCGGATTGAAGCAAACCAGAGGGTTTTCATCATCCCAAGGGAGAATTTCATGGTTTGAAAAAGTAAGTAGGAAAATGAACTACACTTGAAGCTGGGTTCCAGTGTGAAGTGTAGCTTTCATTACTGTGAGAAGTGTAATGTAACAAGCTGAACTGTATTTAGAAGGATTTGAATTTCTGCAGCATAATTTCACTGGCTTTGAACTCTGCTATCAAATGTTCCTGTCACACTTATTCACCTCCCACGTACTTATCGTAGTTGCCAAATAGAGTTAGTTATGCCTAACAAGGGTTGTGTAGCAAATGCTTGATGTCTATAGGCTGAAATAGTATTGAAGAGTTTTCTAAAGTAGAAAAGTAGCATGATAATAAAAGTTACCATTTTATTTTGAAGTATATTGTGAAGTATCTGCATATTACAAATCACAGAATTTGTTCCCGTTCAGTTTGGATTCTCTTGGGAACAAAGCTGGCTGTTTGTGTGGTATGGTAGTCCATCCTCAAATAAAAGAAAGATTTCTAAATATGGCAGGCAACAAGTAATTGCAAAAGCTGTCCTTTCAGATTAAAATCCTGACTGAAGGGTGATACTTAATTTAGTATTTAGATAAGAACTCCAGCAAGCTAAGTTTGCTGACGTCTGGGCTGTAATTCTAGTAGTATATTTTTGCTTTCAAAACAAAGACTTTGTTCTGTGTTGATTAGAAAAATAATTTAGTAACTAGCAAGAGGGGGGAAAAAAAAAAAGATATCTTCAGTCTTTACTGTTTTACAATAATCTCTCGTAATCTGTCCTCCAAAACAGGAAACATGGTGAGGAAGCTCTTTTCTTTTTTTTCTTTTTTTTTCTTTTTTTAAACATATAATGTTTTGTAATGTTCTTCTGTAATGTTTTGAAACAGAACASTAAAATCTGTGGCAATGTAACTGTTAAACATATACTCAGTATAGTTTGAAAATTTGTGCAGTGCTGTGACTTTTTTGTTGGCTGTCTCATTAAACCATCCTCTCCCACAGGAATGGAGGGTATAGTGTGGTTTCCATAATTTAGCTGGTAAGTGCATGGTAAGAGCATTGCTTTCCAGAGGGATAGTCTGGCAGTGTGCTCACTGTAGATTTCTGTTACAAAGTCTTGCTCTTTGTTTTCTGTTTGCTTTCTCTCCCCAGCTTCCTCCCACCCCTGGATCAAGCAGGCTCACTTTTCTGTCTGGGTGGTTTGGGTGGAGGTGAAAAGAGATTTGAATAAGTAGTCCATACCTTTTCATTCTGCCCTATTGGGACCTCTTTTCCATTTGCAGTACCAGCAAGGTCCCTCAGGTTCAGTGAGAGAAATGCAGTCCTTGCAATTCACTCTTATTCACAAGTGAGGCAGAGTGCAAGTAGTGCCATTGCTTCCTTGCAACCACCTTGTTGAAACAAATTGTTCACTGTGAATATTTCACCACCACCAGTTCTACCCTTTGATAATTTTCAGAGAAACTGTGTCATCTTTTGTTCATGTCTGAATTATAAAACCATTCAGGTCTGAATTACAAAGCCTGTATTCTGTTTTCTGACCCATGATAAGAAGTCTTTGCTGCCTTGGGAGGGATGTACTTCCTTTTGTCTCTTCCTCAGTCCAGGAAAGGATTTCATTTTGACTTTTTCTGAATCCCAGATAGACCCCAGCCCTATTCTGGGCTGAGGAGGAAGCAGTACATGATCTTTGACACCTGCCATTCTGAAGTGGAAACAGTCATAGCTGTAGTCTATTGTCAGATCAGTTAAGGACTTTTTCCTTTGGTTCCTCCCTGTTCAGCTCTCAATCCAGGAAAATCTTGTGCCCCTTTAAGTATTCTGTGGGCCTTTTCCAGTTGCTTGGCATCTTTTAATACCTTCTTTCATGGAAGATAATATGGCACAGAGCAACCTCGTATTCCATCAATGAGAACAAGAGAAGCATTGTAAGCAGTCTGTACAGGATACTTAAATGGCTGTGACAAACATGGGCAGTGGCCCTTCCAACCAGTTGGTTACATGGGTGATATCTTTGAGTATGTATGGGGGTTGTGAACTATTTTTCATTGGCCAACTCTTTGTTCAGAGCCAGACTGGTATTCTTTTAAACTACCTTGTGTCAAATGACATCAAATGCTTTGGTATGGACATAATAGACAAGGGCTCTAGGATTTAATTTCCTTTGCCTCATCGTAGTCCTCCAACTGTCTCCCGTTTCATGGACGCTTCTCACAAAAGTCTGCTTAAATTGGCAGTAGATGCTTTGTTGATGAGTGTTTTGGAACCAGTTTCTCTATATCTTGACAGGTTCAATAACATCTATTTAGTGGTGCCAGAGAGGAAGCAAGATCAAAGACGCATTCTGAACTTAAGCAGATTGAATTTCTATAATCACGCATTCAAATTCAGAATATTGGCACTAACCAGTATTATTCTGGCTATTTAAGAGGGGATGGTTTATTATTTTCAGATATTTATTATCGAGCTTGCATATTTTGGAAACACAAGTTTGACCTACCACATTTGTCTCCATTTTTGTTCTTGCAGGGGTCACTGCTCCGTTCAGGAGCCATTCCTGTGGTCTTTCTGTACCAATTCAGTTCTTCCTATTTTGGTAATAATTGCCTCTGATTTGAGCTCTGAAGGACTGTCCCTCTTTCCTTGATTTGATAATCAGCTCCTAGGAAAACCTGCATAAAAGCTGATATTTAATTCCAAGCTGTGCCTGGGTTGTGTTTAATCATCTTTGTCTCAGTGAAGAGTCAAAAGCTGAATTTTAAATTGTTGCAAGCCATTGAACCGATTTTTACTTTTCTAGTGATGAGAGCTTTCCTGCTTGTGCACTGATACCAGTCCATGTTAAATTGTACTCTTTGGTTGACCTCCTTGCCAGTCTCTACAAGTATAGCAGTAAATATCGCTTTTAAGACATCTAACCTCTTTTGCATATGTGATGCTATATATGACACTTAGTTCATTGCCTCCAAATAAAGCTGCACTCGGTGTATTCTCCCTCAGTAAGTAGGCTGTTATTTCTCAGGCTCTGAAGACTGTTTCATTAGTTCTAGCTTTAGTAGCAGGATCCCTTCACCATTTGAAGAAGAATCCTTCTGTGTCCCTCTGTCCTCCAGGGTAGTGACATTAGATACAATTCTTATGCATCTGGAAATTTATTGCAAATGGATTACAGCTACAGGATGAACTGAAGCTTTAGAGCACTGGATTTGAAATGCATTCTGGACACATGTGAAAGAGCTACGCATTCAAATGATGATGTTATAGTTACATAGTACCTCAGTGGAATTGTATGAAGTTCCTTTTCTCCTTTCAAAAGATAATCTCAATATGGAGTTGGTTCATAAACATGACCTTAAATGTCAGTAAAGTTCTTCCGGAATGAGATTGAAAGGAATGAGATTCTTGCTTCTAGACCATCCATGGGATGCTTATTTGGATAGTCTCACAGTACTAGGATTGATCTGAGTTGACCTGTTTACTTCCTATGCTGTTAAGAAGTTCCACTTCTTTTGGTTGCATTTCTGATAGCATCCTTAGTTGAAGAGACAGATGTTGAATTTCACTCAGTTTGACTTGTCCCTTTCCCTTGAGTCCTATTCAAAGTAAGGTAGAATAGGACCCTGGTGATTTTGACACGGTTAGGACAGTTTTGATATCGGGACCTCCTATGATCCTCCTAAGTTCTACAGAGTCCCCACCATTACTTCTGGACTTAAAACAGTTACTAGACTATCTGATTCATCTAGACTCAAAAATCTCCACAGCATTGGATAGTGGATAGCTGTCTTTGGAGGAGGACTTCTGTTCCTCTCCAGGTTGAGATCTTCATAAATGATAGGAATATGTAATAGACTCCTTTTCATTGTCCCAGATGGATCAAAATTTCATCTTATTGTGCCCACCAGTCTGTTTCTTCTACATCAACTGCAATTATTTAGAGTATCTTTTTTAAAATGCTTAAGTTGAGAAAAGAGCTAAGGGAGAGGCTATATACTATGCCAGCCATTATTTTACTCAACTCTTTGTGGGCCTATATTTTTACCAAATGATTATCGGATTTTTGGTGTGGTCTCCCCTGCTCCCAGCATCTGTCAGAACTCCATCTGTACCTTCAACAAGTGTTCTGTTACCTATGAAGCCTGGAAGACTGATGTGAACTTTAATAAAGCAATGTTATTTGTGCAAAGGAGTATGCAGTTGCTCCACTGGGTTGTTAGTGGAACAGTGTAGTTACTTTAAATCATGCTAGCTTGAAAATACACATGGATTGTCACTTAATGATAGATTGCTTACTGATGATCAAATTTCTTTGAGCTGTCTAGTTTACATACATGTCTGTCTGTTTCTTGCTTACTTTCCCACCTCTCTCAGAATCTTCTGCATTCCAGAATGTTTATTTTATACTTTGTTTTAAGGAGTTTTTTTTTTTCTCCCCAGTTGTCAGAAAATTGAACAGACAGTGGGAATGTTCCACTATATACTTGTGTTGAATGTAAAGGGCAGCATTTCAGCATGTCCTCTGAAGATACTGCAAAGGAGGGGAAAAAAACAGATCTCAAGTTCCAAGTAGTACTATATGCTATTTTAAGATCTCTTAATGGTAAATAAACTAAAGGGTGGGGAGACCATGTTTCTTGTCCTTTCTTTGAGCTCCGCATGAGGTATAGGAATATGTTATTATCTTTTTGCATGATTGCATACTGCATTGTTGCTCTCTTTGGCCTGTATACACTGATAATGTTAGGCATTACAATTCTGAAATCCTACTTTATAAAGGCCAAGTAAGTAAAGCAAACTGTTTTACTCAGTAGATGTGCCTTGTGCTTGAATTGAGAATCTTGATTTTGCTTTTGCTGTGGGAAAAATCTGTACAAGAGCACTGTGAGGTGGGCCTCCTCTTGAGCCTTTCTTTGGAAGGTAAAGGTGGTGGTGGGGGGGGAGAACTACATGCCAAAACTAATTATGTGCTTAATTCTAACACCTTGTCACGGGGAGGGAGGTTATCGTTATCATCATCATCATCATCATCATCATCATCATCATCATCTCTGGGTTTATTGCAAACAGATTTATTGAAGATGGCTATACAGTGTAGTCATAGCAAGCGCATCTTACTGCACATTTGTTGTTGCCAGAATCTCGGTTTCTTACCACTCCAACGGTTTCTTGTCAGAGGTTCTCTTAACTCCAGGAGAGTAACCTTGAGAGGCGTCCCTGCTCAAAAGAAGGTTCTGCAATGCAGCCCGCTGCTGTGCAGGAGAGCTCAGTGGGCTCTAGGCTGCAGCGCTATTTATGGACATGGAGTTTGACTCATGGTCATACAATATTTGGTGTGGAGATATACCTTTTTTGCTGATCTCATGCTGTATTGGGGAAAATATACCCCTTTTTGCTGATCTCATGCCCATTTCTGGCCTCACCAGTTGCAACCAGTATTGCCTAGTTCCTCCTGGTCAGCCCTGGGTGCTCTCAGTTATTTGCGGTCAGCTGGGGCCTGAGATAATGGGGTGGGAGTGGGGGGTAGTTGCACTCCACCACACTTTGGGCCCGAGATGGCAGAGGGGAGGAGGGGTAATTGCACTCTGCAACACCCCTATAGGATTTTACTTATTCACACAGAATCAATGGCTCTCCAGCTTGTTCTGTGCTCCAGTGTTTCCTGTGATCTGCTTCAGCAAGAGCCAGAACTGCTGGTGCATTTATATTGGAAGACTTGAGACAGCATGTGATTGATATTAAGCGGGGGAGTGTGCTGGGTGGGAGGGGAGTCGTCATAGACTGCTTAAGAATTCTGTGAATTAGAAATTCTCCTCTACTAAATAAATTAAAATGTGCCAATGCAAGTCTTTTTTCTTAAGACATTTAGAGTGAACAACTTATCAATCACTGATGTCAAGAGAAAAAACAAAGGTCTAATTCAGTTTCCTGCATTTTGAAAAACACTTTGTCCTTTTGAAATGAATATGTTTTGTGACATTAGTAAGAGCATTAGTAATTGAGTTGTATGGCTATTAGGTTTTTGATTGTTTTAATAAAAGGAATGCTTAAGTTTTCTTGAGGAATGTTTTCCGTGAAGTTCTTCATTAAGAAACACTACAAATCTGACAAATGCAAAAAGTGGATTGATTTTACTTTTGAACTTTGTTATTTCATAGTTATCAGAGTTCTGAAATAGAATTTCTTCCCCTTCAAATGATTATTGCTCTTCATTCATTTAAAGGAGAATAACAACTTGAAAGAATCAGAAGGAAGTTTTGATGTGTGTGCATGCGCATGCAGTTTGTTGCATAACATTCCTTTTGATGACACTTATATCTTGTTATAATCCTAAACTTAAGAATTCAGTTTCAGGTTCATGAGCTTTGATTCCCTCAGTTGTACCTGATTTATACTTGGAGAAGTTGTGAAAATTTTTTTGTTCGAGTTTCAAGAACATGTATTTAGAACTCTGAGATTACATGTCATAAGCTTCTGAGTACTTGCACATTATTTTAATGCACAAGACAAGAAACGCTAACATTTTCTTCTGTTTTACTCTACTCAACATTACTTCCACTAGCCTTTTTTCCTTCCCTCTCCCTCTCTGCTCCATGCAACTATAATGCTAGAAAACAACAATCTTTATAAAAGCACTCCTGCTTCTGGATGGTATGTTTTCCAGTAATAAATTGCAGCATTTTGGAACAAATGATACAGTTTGTATCTATAGCTGTACTGTGTTATCAGAAAAATACAGTTGTGAGTTGGAGCAAGTTAGATTTTTCATGCTATTGAATTAATTTAATTTTCCAGAACTTTGTGCCTTATTTTGCTTACCAAAGCAGAAACTAATGAGGAAAAGGTGCCTGCCTGTCTCCCTGCTCTCTTGATACAACTGTAGAATAGATGTTAGTATTAGCACTTGCTTTACACTATGCTTGGACACTGTTTCTAAACAGAAATTTTATTCATGGGCAACACAGTAATTTGAAGGTCAGTATTTGGTTTCAAGTGATGGTTGTCATTGGTCAGAGAATTATATTCTGATACTTGGATCAGTTATGGAAACAATCAACCTGAAGCTATTGGGTTAAATAACAGGAAATAGTAGAGACCATTTTGAAAAGGTAATTTATACAATGAGAATGTTATCTCTCAGTAGATATTTAGTGTCTACTAATCAAGACCAGATAAAGTCATAAGATCAGAACAGTAAACTCAGAACTTCTTAGAATTAGAGAATAAATTAGGTTGGAAAGAACTTGTAGAGCTCTTCTGTTTTAGACCACTGCTCAAAGCAGGCCCTACATCTAGCAGATTGCTCAGGGCCTTGTCCAGCTGAGTTTTGAGTATCCTCTGCATCCTCTCTGGGCAACCTGTTCCAGTGTTTGACTTCCCTCATCATTTGAAGAAAAGATGTTTCCAAATAATAACATCCAATAAAAACTTCCTTTGCGACTTTTGTCTGTTTTCTCTTGTCCTTTCACTGTGCTTCTCCTACAGGTGTATGGCTTTCATTTCTTTACCTTTCTGTTAGGTCACTGAAGACAACAAGATTCTTCTCTTAGCCTTCTCTTAAAACTAAACAAGTCTAGTTTTGTCAGCCCCTTCTACATCTCATGCTCCAGCCACCTTACCATTTTGGCTGCATTCCTCTGGACTGCTCCAGTATCTCAGCATCTTGCCCAAACCTGTACGCAGTATTCCAGATGCCATCTCACAGGTGCCAAAGAGGGGGATGGTGACTTCCCTTGACCTGCTGGCTGCAATCCTCCTAAATGTAGACCCATATGTGGTTGGCCTTCCTTGTCCCTGGGGCACACTGCTAACTCATATTCAACTTGCTGTCTCTGAGGATCCCCCCCCCCCCGATTGTTTTCTACAAAGATAATATGAACTATATTGACACTTCCGATGTTCTGAAAATGCAAGTAGTACACAATGACTATTCAAGTCAGAGTTACACAATCCCATAGTGTGAAAGCTCTTCTAAGCTGAAGCATGTTATGTAGGAGCAAGAACTTGTGAAGCCCATCTTCCACCAGGCCTTTGTCTCCTAAACACTTCCTTACTCCATTCCTTTCCCTCTATCTTGCACCTCTTTCTTTCTCCCCCTCTCCCCACACAAATACCTTCTAGACTAACCCACCACTTGTTCTCTGTGGTGGTCCACTCAACAAGAGCCAGCATGCAGTGGCAAGTCTGGGCTTGGGCACGTGTTGGTTGAATGGTTACCTATTGCCAGATGCAGTGAATAACAGCTGAGTTCTGCCGCCCCTCTTAAGGAATGCAGATCTGTGCATTTCCTCTGTGCCTGGCCTCCAGTTTCAACAACCAGTCTTGAGACTCCAGTTCCTCTGTCAAAAAAAACTGAAATTGTGCAATGGATTCAGAAGTCACTAAAGATGTGGGAAGTGGTTTCAGAGGTCCTATCAACCTTGTTTTCTTAGGAAACCATTTTGAAAAAATTGCTGGTTTGAAAGCCACTGATTATAGGACTCTTCTTTAATGCAAGACCATGTTAAATAATCATCATGTTTGCAGATATGAATAAATTATACTTTGTAAGTAATTGTTAAATTAGCAGTGTTTGTATCTGGTATTTAGGCAAACTTTTAAGAAGTTTAGTACTTTAACATGTAGTTCCTCCATGTCTCACTCAACAATTGTATGTGTACAACTAAGTAGTCCAAATGCAAATAGATTTCATTTTCAAAGACAGTAGGTCTTTCAGTGAGGGATCTTTGTAAAAATTCATAGCCAGGATGTCAAGTAGCTTAATCATTATGTTCTGGTTTTGATTTGTAGAATGAAAACTTCTGGAATGTTTTCATTAAAAGTTACAAAGACTATTTTTTGCCTCTAAGAGTAAACACAGAATCTTAAAATAAGTGGTACTACTGAGAACAACTTTTCAAAGTAATGTAAAATGGCTTGTTTGTATATCACAAGAGCCAATGAGTGAAACAAGATTTTTAGAACACTGTACTTAGTATTGAAAATAATTATTATAATTAACCACTGATGGGATTCCTTTATGTGGAAGTTTCAATGCATGGGATACATCAAAATACAATTCATAAGGCTGGGGGTGTATATTTTGGCACATTTGATGAAGAATCAGCCTGGGCAGCTGACATACATTTTTGTTAGACGTTTGTTGCATTTTCAGCTTTGCTGCCTGAAGTAGCTATGTTACCTGTTTATTTTTTCCAAGATGCAAATATCTGGAATATATGAACTATAAGTTTTCTGAATAGTGGAAATGAATGATATGCTAAGTTAAGGGATGCATGGCATTTGCATATACCTGGTTTAAATCTTGGATTTTTAGCTGTTTATAGGACAGTAGTCCCAGTGAAAGGTTGGAATTATTTTGAAGATGTAAGTTAGTTTATTTTTCATCATCTCTCCATGACAGGGAACTCATAATTGTCTTCCTGAAATGTCTTGCCTAGAGCATTAGCATACCACACTTTATGAATAAAAAGTTTTAATATATAGCAATTGAGTGCCTTTATGATATTTAAATGCTCAGCTGAAAAACATGGGGAATTTTAGATTACAAGTAAAGCATTCAGTGACTTATTTTCTAAGTTCTTCCCATGTACACATGTACTGAATCAACTAAGGACTGGGAAAACCAAAATGTCAGCAGAACTACACAAATTTTGTAATAGTACTATCAAAAATAATTCTATGGGTAATTGCAGGAGATTAGTCTTTTTGTTTGTTTAATAGCATCTGTTTTGCATCACATGAAACTGTGAAACATTACATTAAACGACATAATTTGGGGGGAGTTAGGACAGCGAAAATTATAGTCTTTATTCATAGATTACATCAAGCTTTTTATGGAGAGAACTGTCTATTCATAAACCAAGGTAGAAGTATACTTTGCATTTGAAATAATGTATCTGTGCAGTTGCAAGTTGCTTTGGTCATATCCTTTCATATCATGGCCATTTTTAAGAATTATCACTTGTCACCTTAGCTTCATGAGCTGCTAATTCATTAACAAGAATCTGCTGTAAAAATACCACTCTTTAGGGTTAAGTCCTGGATCTAGAAATCACTGGTCATTTTGTTGTTGACAGGCTCTGCATGCTATGGCATCATCTGTTTTAAACTGAGAACTATTTGCAGTAGTTCTCAATTGCTATAAAGTGCTATTGAATTTTGATACTATATAGAGTTACTGTGCCTTGTAAGCCAGTTCTTTGGCTACCCTGCTTGATGGATACTCCTTTGTTTTCCCAAGTAAGAGGAAAATAGCCATTACAATCTTTCCATCCCTCAGTTTATTCTTCTCCTGGAAAAGGTCCAGTAGCTTACAACTTAAAAGTTGTTCTCACCAGGAGAGACTAGCAGGTGAAGGGACTTCTCCCAAATTAATTTCCTCTGTACCCTTCTTCACTTGAAGTACTCAGGTACAAGGTGATTGGAAAAGTTGCATAGTACAAAGGCATATAGCCCTAGTTTATCTGTGGGCTAGACTGCTTCTGGTCCGAGGATGGGCTCTGCAGTCCCATCACAGCAAAAGGTGGTAGTTGTGCTGTGAAAGAGCCAGTAGGCTGGAGCTAGGAAGTAATTCATTCCTGATCAGTCTGCCATGGCTCAGGAGCTAGGAGAGTTCTAGCAGAGATGATTTATTCAATCCACCTACATTAGTGATTTAGCATGCTGGAGAGCTTCTCTTTGGTGCAGTTTTGATTTACATCTATACTTTGAATCCTCCTGCATGCAATTAAGTGCCCAACAGCTGTGCTCAAAGCTGTTTCTCTCCTGGTGAAACCAATGCTGAAGTTGCACACTAGAACACCTTTTAGAGTGCCTCACCTGCAGCACGGACACAAGGTCTTCCAGCGCTTAGCTATGCTTCTGCACAGTGTGCATCTGGGACCGATGTTTGGCACAACCTTCATTGCCAGTAGAGATGTGATGTGGACATCCCTTAACAGGTCACAGCAGATTGAACCCTGGTCCTTCCCTCCTTTCACTGTTCTGCTTGATAATGTAGATTTTTACATTGTGGTCAAGTGGCAGTGAAGTAGCCCTTACAAGTCAAAGTATAATAAGGTGGTGATATAGAGCCTTGGAAAATGGGGCAGACATCTCGTCCTAACTTTYTGTCTAACACAATCCTGTAATAAGACCAGATGTTGGTCTCTCCTGTATGTGGAAATGAGGGGTACTCTGTAACCACCCATTGTATGCAGCATATGCTAGTTATAGGTGTGTCATTCATCTGTTCAAAATAAAACTGTTGCCTATTACTGTTTAAGTCTATGTTGTGTTTGATGTTATACCTGCTTGTTCATCCTAGGCAGCTGGCTTTCATTCAGGAAAATTTTTAAGTATACACCAGATTTCATTAGGTATAAACTTAAAATTCTTGGCTGATTTGGAGTCAGCTATTAAGAGAAACTGGGTAAGAGTGGAATTCTAGTCAAATGCATTATTTGCTTCTGTTCTTTCCCTGAAGCATTTTTCTTAATCTGTTAAAGAACAACAGGTCACTAGGTATATTTTAATTCTACGTTTTCTGATTTATTTTATCTGCCTTCCTTTAAATGAAGTAATGCTGACTTGTACAATTTAGACCAAAGTTCAGTGTCGCCACATACAGATGCAATGAGTGGATGTTGTAATTTTCTATTTCAAGAAAGTATTTCTAAGTAATCTTCAGAAAGCAGACTTCAGCTGAAACTGGAAATAAAAAGAAAAAATTATTTATAATTTAAAAAATATTTTGAGGTAACTTTTTGATTTGTAACAAATACACTTACAGTTGATGCAATGTGAACAAAAAGATGATTCCCAAGGTATAATGTCACTCAGAATAATGTCAACTCTGCCATTTCTGGTTTTTTGTATTTACTGTTCATAGAATAGCAGTATCTTAAATATCATTTTCGCTTTGACAGAAGGAGAAACTATAGAGGGAGCATTGTCAAATGCAGTGCTTCCCTCTGTACAAGTTTTTAATTTTCCTTTCTATGTGAAAAAAACAACATAGGTGCTCACAAATTTGCCAAATGAGATGTAGGATTTCAGATACCCCTAACAAGCAGTATTTGGAGTCCCATTTTTGAATTTCCTGTTCCATTTGAACATCAGAGCTTTATACTTTCTTTAAATTGAAGTATGTGTTGAGTATGTATATTTCTTACCCTTTATAACACCTTTCATTTTGCATAAATTACTTATAACTTCACTTCTTTAAAAATGTTTTTGACATAAAACCAGAGGGATGTGCTTTTTGCTGGTTTTACAATAGTAGGTAGACATGTGCCTCACTGCATATAAGTTTTGGAAAGCATAATTGTATTTGAGCTGAAAAAGTCACAGATAAATAATACATTACAACAACTGCTATTGAAATCTTGCCTTTTCATGGGGCTAACAAATTTGTTCTGCCATTCCATGAAACGGGCTAAACATTATCTGACAGCTTTCTGTCTAAATGATTTTTATGCATTTCTTTGAAGGTGTGCATAGTACACTCACTAAACTAGCATTATATCACTGGTATATGTGTGTTTTCAGATACATTAAGATATATTTTAAATCCAAGTCTACCATATTATACATTTAGTCTCCAAGTAACATTTTCTGTGCCATGATATCTGCATGAAAAGACTTAAACAGACTTTGTCTAGAAGTCTGTTAACTAATCCTTAACTTACTTCTTGATCTGTTTAGGTCACTATCATCAATGTATTGGAATTAATTTTAAAGTTAATTTTTCTGCTATTGTATTTGAATTTTTATTAATTTAAGATCCTAACCTCTGTAGTGTGGCTAAATATTTCCTTAGTAATATGTATCTGAATTAAGAATATAATGAAAGTTTTCTTTTTTTAAGGATATGGCCCTTGTTGCTCCTGAAGCGCCTTCAGAACAAGCCAGAAGGGTTTTCCAAACCTATGACCCTGAGGGTAAGGGCTGTACCTCTTGCAGAAGTGAGATTTTGCATTGAAGTGTATTTATTCAGTAGAGACAAGTTTCAAATAATAATGAATGCGGCATTGTGTAGGGTTAATCTCTTCAGAAAATAGGACCATTATTTTATAAAACAGATTCTAAATATTGCACTTTCAAATGCATTGTCCTTTCCATACCAAAGTATATGCTGTTTATGCCTGGGCTCAGCACTAATTAATAACTTAGTCGTCAATCTACAAATGAAATGAAGTTTTCTGAAAACTTTGCAATAGGGAAAGTTAAATACAAGAGTGCAACAGGAAGTAGAGTTCTTGGAGCATAAGCTTTTTAAGTTTGGATTATTATCTGTAATTTACATAAGGCTTCTATACAACTTAATTTATATTACATTTTTGTAAAATAACTGATCAGGTGTGATGGCATTCATTATGAAATTCTGTTCTTAAATGTATGTGGCACATGCTAAAAATTCTCTTATGTTTTGGAAAATACAATATGTCTAACATTCAAGTATTATTTTAACGAACTAAAAGGAAAGAAAAGGTTTGCAGTCATTATCCTAGTGGTATCAAGTGGCGCTAGCTATAAATAGGTTGAATTCTGTCCAAAGATTAAACTTCAAAGTGCATGAATTATAAACAAACCCACAGTCTCTGTATCACTGCTCAATTTTTAAGAAAGAAATTGAGAGAAGTGTATGAAAAAAATGTGTTCATTCTAGAATTCTATCCTTTTGAGATAAAGATGCATAGTACTTTTATTTCTGAGTAAAATTTGTACTTCTGGAAAGCACTTTGTTTCTTTTCATAATTAGAAACTTTGTTAATTCTTCAGATAATGGTTTTATACCTGACACTCTCCTAGAAGATGTAATGAAGGCTCTGGACCTTGTTTCAGATCCTGAATAGTAAGTATAATAAAATCTAAGTACTACAAAAATATATTCTAATTAACCACATATTAGTTATAATTTAGGGTTTTTCTGAATTGTTTTCTTGCTTATGCTCTGGGCACAGAGCATTATTTTTAAGTGCCTAAGTCAGCTTTGAATGAAATGGAGGAGGAATTGGAATTAGAATGTCTCCAACTCTGGTAGCAATAACTGGAAGCCAAAAAAAAGAAGAAAAGGTTGTGTGAATATATTTCCCTATGCTGACTAGGATGTAACTGTGTGCCAAAAGACCTGAAGAACCAACGTGTACAGAGGCAGATTACCATTGGTTCTATGTACTGCTCCACTTATATTTTTGTTACAACCAACAATCAGTATCTTGTAGTCTTAATAGTTGTCATTTGTTTCCAGAGTGACACCCTTGGTTCTGAGGATTAGAGTTAGAACTACTAAGTGAGCAAGGTAGTTTATTTTTGTTATATGGACAGGCAGGACTCATATTCTGTGGCACCTTCCTTGCCAAAGCTTACCTACTAATCATGTTTTGCCACTAAATGCTAAACCCAGAAAGAACAGCTATGTGTTTAAACTTACGTTTATCTCTTCAGAAGGTGATTCTGCTCTTTCATAAGCTCAGGATCTAGTTTATTGTAGTCTAAATCACTTGTTCCTGTAAAATGGCTGTGGAGACTGCAAGTTTACTTACCACAGATATCGGAAATTTGATTGAGGCAATTTTCTTTCCTTTCAAATGTTATAAAGTACAACTGGGTTTACTAAGCTGTTCTTGATGGAGAATAAGGGTGAAAATGGGAGTCAAAAGACACTGTGGAAACTAAAACCAAAGAAAATACCAGACAAAAATGCTAGAATTAGTATCATGTCAATAAACGGTGAAAATTGCAAAAGTTTAGTAAGAAAAAAAAGTCTTAGTTTAAAGGGTCTGAAAAGCTTCCTTTTGGCCTTTGTGTTCTGCTGCCTCAATAAATCTGAGGGAATCTTCTTTCTGCATTCATCCTTTTTTCCATGTTTGGGCTTCAGGGCACTTGTGGCATAATCCTGACCTATTTTATTGTGCATAGCACATCAAATATAAATTGATGTAGGAAGAGTCAGTTGGAAGGCCTGCTATATTGAAAGGACCTCACTGGAGATCAAACCATGGAATATTCATCCTTGAAACATCTCTTATTAAATAAAAATGTTGTCTGATACCATTGTCTTGAGGACTTGCTCAATTTTGGTTCTAGATGTCCTATGTATTTACTGTAGAAAAGAAGTATAAATAGCACATTTTGAACTTCATACAGACTTTTCTGTTGTTTTATTTAAAATAAATTAAAGTCATTGCTCGCAAGTGTGCTATTTGTCTTTTTGATTTTGAGAACTAAATGAAAATTCTTTGTCTGTGATCATCTAATTTGAGGTTTTAAGCTTTTCAAAATCTGAAAGTGATTAATAGTCAGATCTGCATAAAGTTTAGGAAGTATAGCGGGAAAACTTTGTAGAGCAGACATGGATTCACAAGATGGGTTAGCCCTTTCAGTACTGAACCAGTTTACGCAAAATGACATGTTAACTTTAGTAAAAATTTGTAGTCTTTTAGTAAGTAGTTCTGAGGACCCAGCTCTCTTGTTCAATTCATTTTGCCTGTTTCTAAAAACTATCTGATATTTCTTAGGACACTCTAGGTTTAAACCAGTTTAGCCCCACCATCCATCTGACCCCTGCTGGAGGTTTTTGACCCCAAGTACATCTTGGCCATTGCAGTACAAAGACTGTCAGTGTCGGTTCCTTGACATTCATCACCTGTTTAGTTAAGATGCTACACTTTGCACTGAAGTGGCTGAAGCACATGCACACGCTTATTCTGCTAATTCTGTGGTAATGTCAGTACTAGTGACAGTCTAAACTGCTCTAGCTATTTGCTGAATGAAAAGGATGGCCTTAGTTGAAACATTCACTGGTCAAATTTTATTAACTTCCCCCACTAGCTTAATTGATTGCATTTTGTACACTGTGTAGACTTAAAAGCTTAGCATGACTTTGCCTTTTTAAAGAATTTTTATATTCGTGAGTACACAAATGCCTTTATTTTTATTACATTAATGTGAGAGCATTTTCAAAATTATCTTAAATATGTCTTGGTTCTGTTTATGAACCCAGTGTTCTTAGAGCCTGTTCTAGCATTTCAAAACTTTGGGCAGTTTTCAGACAGCTACTTAAAAATCTTAGTTTTGTAATTTGAGAGCAACAAGAATAAGCAACAGAAAGATTAAAGTCCAATATCATGTAAATCCTCAGTGCTGATATCACCCAAGTCATGAACATTCATTTTTTTAGATATTAAATGAGTGTAGTTAATAGGAGATCTCATTCTGTTTTATGAATTTTAAAATTTCCCTTTTAAAGGCCTTAACAGAGCCACTCTTCTCCTTCAATTGCATAACATTTTGTGCATATTGAGGCAAAAGCAAAAGAATGCAAATAATTTACTACTGCTATGTTAATGTCAAGAAAGGGAGCTACTTAAAAATGAAGAAACATAAGTGGCAGCCAAAAGGATAAGATGCTTACATATGGCAGTAATCAAAAAAGAGCTTATAGAGACGCTTCCTCCTCCCAGCCCCCAAGAAAAAAAAGCCTAACTGGTTAAAAGCAGGCTAGAGGAGGCTATAAGAGGCTTAGACTGTGCTTTGAAAAGAAAATGTAGTGTCTAAGTAAAGAAAACAGGAAAGAACATAAATTCATGAAAAGTTAAATGTGAATACAAAACAAAACAGCTGAAAATCTTTTGAAGAATACCTTTGTAAAGATATGAAATAAAAGCTAGTAATAATTTTTTCTTTTAAACTCCTCAGAACTAAGAGACTTGTAAGAGGTCTGTAGGTCTGATAGGTGAACCCCAATATTAAAAAAGTATTCTAAGTCATTAATAAAAGTGACATGAATTCTTCTTCATATTCACTGGGGAAGACTTCACTAGGAAGTTTTGTTCCTCATCCATATTCAGAAGCTTATAGGGAGATTTTTATACTTAAGCCTTTTTGTAGGTGGTCAGCAGAACTAAGTCTCTGAAACATCAAGAAGAAATTCTAGATAAGTAAAATGAATGATACCAAATTGCCACCAGCAGCTGATATTCACCCCAGGATTCTGAAGAAACATCAGTATGAATTTGCTGAACTGTTTTAAGTTACATACCACTGTAAAGTCTCCTGATACCAGAGGAATGAGAAGGTGACAAATGGACAACAATACTTAGAAAAGGATTTGAAGACTAATCTGGGGAAAATTGACTATTGAGGCATCTGTAAATGTGGGATAAGAAGGAAGTTTTCTCTTGTAGATTAATAACTGATAAAAGGATAGAAATAAATGTCATTTTTCTTGATGGAGGGAGGTCATCAGAGGAATCTTATAGAGATTTGTATTAGGTCTGTATAGTTTGTCATGGTATGGATGTGGATTTGAGAGTAGAGATCAATATGAAAAGGTTTACTGCTGATATGAAAGTATTCAAGATCATAAAAATGAAAACTGTTTTGGAAGAGCAGCAGCAGTTACTGGGAGATAAAGTGAGAGAGAAGTTTCAGTTCAGTAAATGTAGATAGACTGCACATGGGATAAAACCGTTCTGACTTTTACATACACAGTGTTGGGCTGTGAACTAGGTATTACTATTCAGAAAACAGATCTTAAACTGATACTCCCTGGTAGTCAAACATATAGAATGGAATTGCTAGGAATGCCATTGTATAAATCTGTGACATTCCCTCAATTTCTGTAGTTCTAGTTCTACCCCATCTCAGAAAGAATATTGTGGAAAGGTATCAGGAGGGCAGCAAGGCTAATCAAAAGTGCAGAATGGCTTTAGTACAAGGAATAGCTGGGTTAGGACTCTTTGACCTGGAAAAAAGAGACAACTGTGGTAGCATGTAATGGAGGTTTCTAAAATCAGGACAGGATAAATATGAATAAATCTTTACACTCTAATGTCTGTAGAAGTTTACTGCTTTAATAGAAGCATAAAGGTTTTATTGTCATTGATTTGTAATGACCTGAAATTATATCATATTCATGTCAGTAAGGCTTTCAGATTAGTCCTGTGTATTGTTAATATTTTCATTATTAATCGTTTTTGGCTTCTTTGATATCAAGGGCACCATGTAAATATGAAATGTATCTGTGAAGCTTCATTTTATTTCAATGTACTAAGTACGTCTTGGAGGCATTCTGAATCTCCATGTAAAAACAGTTTGCTTGGCAGTTACAGAGCTGTATTTAAAAGATGACTGTTTTATGTATCTAAATTCAAGAATGTTTACAAGACAGCAAAATACCTTTTGGGCTATAAACCTGGTTTTAGATTATATGGGTTTAAAATTACTTTACCAAATATGGTGGTCTTTCAGAATTATCACTTATTTAATTTGAAATAGCAGATTACTTCTTTTTAAAAATAACTGTGTTCTGGCAACTTGCATGCCATTCTGCTGCATTTGTCTCTTATGCTTAAAAATAGAATAGTATTGATATACTTGGCGGCCAGTACTGTGGTAGCACAGCATAACTTAGTCATGCAAGAATAAAAATGCCCTACTCATGCTTTTATATCCAATGTTTTTGTCATAGCGTAAACCTCATGAAGACCAAATTAGACCCAGAAGGACTGGGCATCATATTACTGGGTCCCTTTCTGCAAGAATTTTTCCCTGAGCAGGTAATAAGTATAGCTTTATTGCTGCAGAGCTTTATGTATTCTGCTTGCCATTGAGATTCATTTAACATTTGCATCGATATCACAGAGGTATTTTTAATAATAAGTATTATATTCATTTGACTCATATGACCAGCAAATAACTTTTTGCACTATACAGTGAATTGTAGACTTTCATTTTGCATAAGGTGTCCATGATTTTGTGAGCTTTACACTGAAAGGAACTCCATTGTAGTGACAAGTTCTAAAATTAAGTTCAGGAAATATATAATTGTTTTGCATATGAAAATGAACTTGTTCCCTACCCGGAAAAGGAAGTTCATCTGAGTTTGTTTTTTGAGAATGAAATTGCCATACTGTTTTTATCAATATTACAAAAGACTGCTGTAAATTGCTGGCAAATAGGAAAACATTGCAAACATATCTAAAACTGCTTTTATGTAGATCTCTATTAACTTAAAATTTTTGACAGCTTACCAAAAAAGTGTTACAGAGTTACATTTAGAATACATTGAAGTCAGCATCTGCCAAGGTTATGGAAATTTATTTATAACTCTGTCTGTTCCAGATATTCATTAAGACAGCACCACACCACTGAAAAGAGCATGGGTGAACCTAGTGCTGCTGTCCTCTTCCCTCCTCTACCCTTGGTCACATTTTCCTGCCCTCACATTGCCTCCCTTCTGCCACCAGGAACACCTTTGTAGAGATATGTGATAAACCAGAAGAGGGAGTTGGGCCAGATGAGAGCCCTTTTTGCAGGTTCATGGGAGGCTTGCTGCATGGCCATACAAATGCTTGTGTTGGCAGAAGGCAGAGGGTTACCCTAGGGACAGAAAAACTGGCTGGCAATGGCAAGGGAAGGCCTGAGAGGGGTGCTTCTTTGGAGACTTTTCTGGCTTACCATGTAGTTGAAACTACATGGCCTAATTTTTACAACAAAGGAAATGTGAAACTAGTATTTTTAAAATACCTTTCACAAGACTCTGTGTTAGAGATGTACAGCATACTGTAGCCAAAGATGGTAAGGACTGAATCACAGGATCACAGAATGGTTGAGGTTGGAAGGGACCTCTAGACATCATCTAGTCCAACCCCCCTGCTCAAGCAGGGTCACCTAGAGCACGTTGCACAGGATCACGTCCAGGCAGATTTTGAAAATCTCCAGAGAAGGAGACTCCACAACCTCTCTGGGCAACCTGTTCCAGGGCTCTGTCACCCTCACAGTGAAGAAGTTTTTCCTCATATTCAGACAGATCTTCCTGTGTTTCAGTTTGTGCCCGTTGCCTCGCATCCTGTCGCTGGGCACCACTGAAAAGAGTCTGGCTCCATCCTCTCGACACCCTCCCTTCAGATACTTGTACACGTTAATAAGATCTCCTCTCAGCCTTCTCTTCTCTAGGTGAAACAGGCCCAGCTCTCTCAGTCTTTCCTCATAAGAGAGATGCTCCAGTCCCCTAACCATCTTTGTAGCCCTTCGCTGGACTTGCTCCAGTAGTGCCACATCCCTCTTGTACTGGGGAG
>NW_020448975.1:171792-183475 GCF_003343035.1 Apteryx rowi
CCATGGGATTCCTCCAAGTAGGTCCCTGAAGAGGCCAAAGTTTGCTCTCCTGAAGTCCAGGGTTGCGATCCTACTTAGTGCCCTGCCTCTTCCTCACAGGATCCTGAACTCCACCATCTCATGGTCACTGCAGCCAAGGCWGCCCCCRRCCTTCACATCTTCMACCAGTCCTTCTTTGTTTGTTAGTACGAGGTCCAGCAGCACACCTCTCCTTGTTGGCTCTTCCACGACCTGTGTCAAGAAGTTGTCACCAATGCTCTGCAGGAACCTCYRGGACTSTYTGWGCCTWGCTGTGTTGTCTTTCCAGCAGATATCAGGGTGGTTGAAGTCCCCCATGAGAACCAGGGCCTGGGATCGTGAGGCTGCTTTCAGTTGTCTGTATACATCATTAAGAGATGATTCAGCATCTAGACAAAAAGACAGGAGTTGTAGTGTTTGTTTTCTTGGATTTAAAGAATTAGGTCTGCATCTTATTTGTCAACTCTTTCTTCTTCCTTTCATTTCTATATCCAGAAGTGGATACATCTTTACAATAGGATATAATCTTATTTCTTACAATGATTTTAAACTTGCAAGCCTGTAAGACTGCTGTGCTTAATTTTAGGCCCCAGATGCTTAGATTGGAGCTTAGAAGGCCAAAGTACATCCTCCATAATTGGCTGCGCCTGAACCATCCAGTACTGAGGGCCCCAGATAGCTGGAGGAGGAAACACCCATTGTATGTGGGGTTGCTGTGCCCTGCTGCCTCTGTTTCCTATTCCTGAATGGATCATCAACTGAATAAGGGGAAATAAGGAAGCATAGTGGAGTCATTGGCAGATCCCTGCCTTAGTCACCTAGAGAGTGGTGGTGGAGGAACTCTTTAGCTCTTGTAAAGTTGGAGGCCCCAAGTCAAGGCCTGTCCGTCAAGCACAAATTCACTGTTGTGCGTGCTTACCTACCACTGCCTTCTGCTTGTGCTGCTGAACCTTTGCTAGCTCTGATACAAAACATGGAAAGTGTTTCTGCCTTAGAGTACAGTCTGAACCATCAACACGTTCAGAACTGGGAGCTGCCAGAATCAATTCATGAATTGATGCTGAGGGCATGGATATGTGTCAAATCCATCTGTACTCTCTGGATCAGATAGCAGGAGCCCTTCCCCATATTGAGACTTAGTTCAGAATTCTTTCCGGACGTGAGAGTCTTCAGAAATGAAGAAAGATTGATATCTTTAAAATACTATGAGGAAAAAGAGGATGCCAATGATGGTTGGAATTGTTGATGTTCCCCTTTATACAATGTTTGAACACCTACCTAGCACTTGGGAGATCCAGATTCAATTCCTCCTTTGCTGAGGATATTCAAATTCAAATTTTCACTCTTCTAGAAAGTACTAAACACCAGCTTGAAGGAAAGAAGGGACCTCAGCTTTCCTTTTTGAAGCTGTTGGCTTTGAAGAAAAATACTCAAAGATCATTTAGGCTGAGAGAGCAAGCATGATTCTTTAGTGCTTAGGACAGTCACGTGTAGAGGGGGAATCCTGAATTCCCCTGTATACACTTTTTTTGGAAAAAGTTACTGCACAGAAGTCAACATCTGGGACAGGAACTGGAAACCAACACTTAACCTTTAGGGTGAGCATGCCTTCATCAGGAAAAAGAATGTGCGCTCTTTTTCCTTCCCAGGATAGTTTTATCTATCCTTGCGAAGCAACTTCTGTAAGTTAGTTGCCCCTTACCTTTTTCTTCTGTACCCTCCCTGCACTGAATAGTCTAGCTTGCTGTCTGAGACCCATAGCAAGATAAGGTTTTTGAATCCCTCCAAGCAGAAGAGAAAAATGAATGAGGGCTTTTTGTATTCTCATGAGTGTACTGTAACCTGAGCAGATCTCTCCTCACTCCAGCCTTTACCCTCCAGTTTTTAAAAAAGGGATAAGCTTTTGTTTGGAGCCTGGTCCAGGAGGTATAAAAGAGATGGTATAACAGTTAATTTGTGTATCCTAATTCAGCTAAATGCAAAGCTTTTCAGGCCTTTTTAGGACTAAAGCATTTAAACACCTGGAATGTTTAAGTTTGACAACTGCAGTATTTCTGCTGTTAAGCAGCAGCTGAACAGGTGTTTTCAGAATTAGTTTAGTTAGGCAGATGTAAATTTACTAAGATGTAAATTACTCTAGCTCTGAAATGGAGGGTGGAGGATTGAATTTGGTCCTTAGTAAATATTTAACTTAGTAGCGTCCAAGCAGTTGGTCGTACATACACATAACTGAGGCTACTACTTAAGGTATCCGACTTGAATAACTAGGACAGATTCTACATGTGCAGTGGTTAAGTTATAATTTAAAGTGTCCAGACAAGCACTGAAAATCACAACTTGTTCTTGAAAATCTGGGGAAAGAAATTATACTTTTTTTACAATCTGCTTGTAAAGCTTCCCGCTTAAATGCTTCTGTGTAGTTGTAAAGACAAGAAAGACACTTATCAAGACACAGTGTATATATTACATGAAATTAACTGCCTTCTTTCTACTAGGACTCTAGGGTTTCAGAGTCATTCACTGTTTACCATTACAATGGACTGAAGCAGTCTAACTATAATGAAAAGGTAAGATTTGAGAAACGTAAATCTAGCCT
This sequence comes from Apteryx rowi, assembly GCF_003343035.1. Taxonomy (NCBI): domain Eukaryota; kingdom Metazoa; phylum Chordata; class Aves; order Apterygiformes; family Apterygidae; genus Apteryx; species Apteryx rowi. Next base: position 174,407 of record NW_020448975.1, read on the forward strand.
TAGATAACAATTAGTGTGCAAAACTGACTCCCTGTATTGACATGTAAAACTGGCCATAATTGCAGGTAAAGTACTTTTACTTGAAACTGGCTTTTTACAAAATTATTCTTTGAATATTTTTCTTCCAAAATTATACATTTGGATTGGAAACTGCCATGTGCTCCTGATCCTATTTTCGTTCATATACTGGATCGGTTGGCTGGACTACATCTCTTAAGCTATGCTTTTTCAATAGAGCAGTTAGTTCATCCATGAGAAGTGGGATCTAAACTATAGACAACGGAGATGTAACACAGACAAACTGTAACTTCTGTAAGTAACTATACATCTGAATTGAGATGTTTGGAATTTTTTGTGAAGTATTTTTAGTATTCCAAACTCGCTTCAAAATCAAGATTTTTTTGGAAGCACTTAGTTGGGGACAAAAAAAAACATTTGCAGTGTCAGTTTTCTTGGGGGATATACGTGACACATTATGACCACTTCTAAACCAGTTCTGAATAAACACTTAGTAGAAGAGTATAAGGAATTAATAGACATAGGGAACAAAGAAATGACTAGAAGTGGGAAAACTCTTCCAGAAAATGTGTATATTCAGTCATCAGAATAGCTTGGAGTTATGAAGTCATTACAGTTACCACTGTGAAATATCCAGCAGCTTTGTATACCAAAACATAAGCAAAAACATTCCAAGAGGCATTTATTTTTAATATTCAACATACATACATAACACAAAATTTAAACAAAGGCTTGTTTTCAGGGAATTCTGTCTACACTATTTTAAATGTTGCTTTATGAATGGAACTACTGGAAACATAAGTTTAATTTTGTGGAGGATTCATTACATAAAGTTAAGTCCAAGGTACAATTTCTGTACTGTACCTTTTGGTCTGCTTTAGGTGAAAACAGTTCAAACATCTTGGTCTTAAATTTGGTCATCTAAACAAGTTGTCTGGTCTCCAGCAATGCTGAGTAACTGTACATTCTGAAATTACATCCTGTGCTTCACATCAGCTATGGTATATGAATACATGAAATTAACGTTCATTTAATTTTTTGGTCTTCTGCTTTATTAAAACTTCCATGCAGTTATTTTTCTTAACCTTTCTTTTGTTCTGCCCTCTGTGCATGTTCACTCTCTTTCCAGTTACATGAAAATTAAAAGAAAAAAAAAATCAGTAATTTTTTTTAACTTCTAGTAGTAGTTGCCTGTGCAAAAAGTCCATCACTTTTGTAATTATGAAGTCCAAATTGAGACATTTATTGCACTAAAAATATTTATTTCGAAACCATGCATTTCACAGACATGCAAAAACTTTTTTTCTGTTTTTTTTTTCCTAAAGCACAGTCTATCATAGGGAAATACTTTTTAGACATTAATCAATAATTTTTACATTGTTTTTTCTGACAAGCAGAAATGCAAATTGAAGTTAGATGATCCATTGTCACAGAATTTGTGCATTGGATTTTCTAGATTTTTTTTCCAATTTTGGCCTTTACAATCCATTCATGTAAACCTTCGAGTGGATATGGCCTGATCAGGATTTTCAGGTAGTAGAATATAAAAGATTAGGTTACTTAGATTTCATGTTTCATTTTATTAAAAAAAAAAAAAGAAAATGTGTAAAACTTTATGAACTTGATTTTTGATGTAAAAAATGTTTTATAACAAGTGCTTCCTAACCATGTGAAAATAGTCATCTCATCTTAGAGATTTTAAACAAACATAGGCTGACATAATTGGGTTTATTTTGACAGGTCATGTATGTAGAAGGCACAGCAGTTGTTATGGGTTTTGAAGAACCAATGCTACAGACTGATGACACTCCTGTAAAACGGTGCTTGCAAACCAAATGGCCATATATAGAATTACTCTGGACCACAGATCGATCTCCTTCCTTAAACTGATGCATTTCATATATAAACAACATACTACTATCAAATGCTTGAATGGGGATATAAGAGTTGGTATTTGCTTGGAAAGTGGTATACTTTGACTGTGTGAAGTTATACACTGGTATCATTAACAAATTGTAAATACTGATTACAAACACTTTTTCAGTGTTAATTGGAATATTTAATTTTTTAATCAGATTGATTTCTATTATAATAGTTTGTCTCTTTTGGCCGCTGTAGTACAGTTAATGTGAGTTATCTTAAAAAAAAAAAAAAAAACACTTATAAAGTCTTAAAAATATTTTGCCATCTCATGAAGATTTGAAAAATGTCTGATATTGCAGAATTTGCATATTAGATGTCAGATCTTTAAAACATAAAACATATTCAGCTTCCTCTGAATCATATAGGCATGTTTTATTATTTATACAATATTGGCTTACATTACAGTACCATAATTTGTGGACTAGACTGGCCTTTGCACTGAAAATGTTTAAATGAGTTTAGACTTTCTGCAATTTTTCCTAAAATCCAGTTTTACCTAAAGAGCTTGCACAATGTGATATAAATAAGATACAGTTCTAGGACTATTACTAAGTATAATTCATAAATATTCTTTCTTGGCAGTTGTATATTGCTGTGGCTTAGTTATCAGGCATGATAAAAGTTAATACAAAATCTGAAGAAAAAATAGATGTATTAATATTTATTTGAATTTGTATAAAAGAAATGTAAAAAAACAACAGCAGAAAGAATTTCTTGTTCTATAATCTTTAAACTGTTCAAATTTATAATATTGCCAAATACCTCTTCTTAATATGTCCAAACAGCAGTGTAAGCCAGCTTTATTGTATGTGTTAAGTGCATGAGAACATCTGTTATTACATTATTATATTCCTTTATTTATTATCAACTTGTTAGTCCTGAAATAAAATCTTTTCCTTGACTCATGATGTAGTGTTTTAAGTTTGCTTTTGGTCTGACTTGTTCACTGCCTCTTTTATATGATGAAAGGGACCTTGGGTTTAGCAATGACAGTTTTGGAAATGAACACGTCAGGAAAAGAAAAAAGAACAAAAAATAATTTCTTGTATCTTAACTGTGAATGCAGGGCTTATATTAATGCTAGCAAGGCTGAGAATTCGCATTCAGGTTTATGTACTTTTTAAAAAAACTTTCATTTTATGTGCAAATAATAGTATGAGACTGGAATGACCATGATGCAGGAAAACAAACTGCCTTGGTCAAAATGAGCTATGTAGTGGAGATAATAAACCACTGTTTGAGAATTTGCACTGTAAATTATATGGTAATGGTAGAAAGAAAACATAATCCTTTGCATATCACTTGCAAATATCTCCTCTGCAAGACTGTAGAATATATCTACTGTATTTACATCTGGAAATGGGTGAACAGTATAGTTTCAGTCATTACTTGTTTAAAAATATAACTCCTGAAATTACCATGACCATTACTGAATACAAAACTGATAGTAGTGTATCTTATATTTAAGATTTTTTCCTAAAAAAAAAAAAAAATTCCTTTGCAGATAACAATAATTTGAAAAGGTTTCTTAATTCATGTTATCTGACTCACTTCACTTAGAACACAAGTATTCTATCTGACTGTGTGGGCCTGGAGTTAAAAGACTTATGCAACAGTAGTACTGCTAGACAAAAGTATCACAGAATGGTTGAGATTGGAAGGCACCTCTGGAGATCATCTAGTCCAACCCCCCTGCTCAAGTAGGGTCACCTAGAGCACGTTGCCCAGGACCATGTCCAGATGGCTTTTGAATATCTCCAAGGGTGGAGACTCCACAACCTCTCTGGGCAACCTGTTCCAGTGCTCCATCACCCTCATGGTAAAAAAGATTTTTCTTACATTCAGATGGAACTTCCTGTGTTTCAGTTTTTGCCCATTGCCTCTTGTCCTGTCACTGGACACCACTGAAAAGAGTCTGGCCCTGTCTTCTTTACACCGTCCCATCACATATTTATACATATTGATAAGATCTGCTCCCTGCCAACCCCCCACAACCTTCTCTTCTCCAGGCTGAACAGGCCCAGCTCTCTCAGCCTTTCCACATAAGAGGAAGGCTGAGAGAGCTCCAGTCCCTTAATCATCTTAGTAGCCCTTTGCTGCAGTTGCTCCCATAGTTCCATGTCTCTCTTGTATTGGGGAGCCCAGAACTAGACACAGCACTTCAGATGTGGTCTCACCAGGGCTGAGTAGAGGGGGAGGATTGCCTCCCTTGACCTGCTGGTAATGCTCTTCCTAATGCAGCCCAGGTTACCACTGGCCTTTTTGGCCACAAGGGCACATTACTGGCTCGTGTCCAACTTGTTGTCCGCCAGGACCTCCAGGGCCTTCTCTGCAAAGCTGCCTTCCAGCTGGTCACCCTTCCTGCCCTGTGTTTAGATCTTCCCCTGCAACATCCCAACTGTTCCACCCTTTGGGGTCTCATGCACCAAGCAGCCAGTCTATGTTTTCATGAAAATGGGAGATTGGCTTGTTAGGTTTCGTTTTACTTTGATTTTATGTGATTAAATTAGTTAATATTTACAAACCAAGAAAAATAGTATTTGCATGAGATTACCTCTTGAAAGGAAACATTTTTCTAGAGGCTATAAATTTAGGTTGCTAGATGACTTAGTCTGCTCCTTCTCAAATTAGCTTTAATGCTTTTCATATATGAATTACTTCTGATAAGATTTTTAACTTGGACAGTGTTCATAGAGGTAAGGCTCAAAGCTGAATGCTGAGTATAGTTTGTCAGCATGTCATCTTGAATTCATATCCCAGTAGCTAGGGCTTGGGGGAAGAAGAAGGTCTTGTATTAGTAAAATTACTAGTCCAAGGGAATCTAGCAAAGTTTAAAAGTACAACTTAATGAATTTGTTCTTAACTGAACTGGCCAGAAGCAAAAATCGTCAGGCTTTTAATTCCCAAACAGAGGAGAGCCAGCACATAGGTGAAACACAGAAATGAGTCCCGTAATGAACTAGGCCACACTCCAATCCCTTGTTGCTCTTTGACTTGTATACTGGCTAAAATTCATCCTTTTCAGTTGGAAGGTACAAGCAGGTGCTCAGATTCAGAAGCTGCCAATACCATAGCTGATAAGAAATTCATGCTCCTTTTAAAGCATGGTCACATTGTCCTTTAACACTTTTGCTTCACAATCATATCCAGCTAATCAGTACAAAATACTGTCTGTGCAATGGCTCCAATTACAGTTCAGGAGAAGGCCTCCTTACCACAGAAACATAACTAGGAAATAACTAAAGCAAATAGGTAAGCTTTCCTCTGCGGATTGGACACCTGGGCTTCATTACTGAAGTGTTTTGAAAGGATTTATGGCCATTAATTTTAACAAGATTTATGATGTTAAAATCTGATGTGATGCTTTGAAATATTCTCCCTCTGCTAGCAGACAGATTAGTAGATAATGGCATTAATAAGATTAAAGCTTTTGTAAATAGAGCCTTCTATGAGATATTAATCTTTAAGTTTTACATTGGCAAAAATTTCGGTAGAAGCTTTGATTCATTGATTTTTAAGGTTGAAAAGACCGTACTGATCTGTTAACCTCACCCACTGCATATAATATAAGATGTATAAATTCACTCTGAGAATCTTGCATTTTGTCTATATAAATTATTTGGTTCCATATCTGACCTTCCAGTTATTCTGTAGGATAAATAGGTGTACAATGACTTTTGGACTCTAAGGCTAAATGTTCTTCTAAATGTTCTCTGTCCTGGCTCCAAGTCAGTTTCCAGAGCTTATTAAAACTTTTTGGTTCAATATTCACAGCCAATATTCAAAGTATCAGGGCCTGGATATGAGAGCCCAAACTTCAGTCTGTGAACAGCTGGGACAGCTGCTTACCTCTTGAACAATGCAGATCACAAAGTTTGGTCCAAAGAGTTTTAAACTCTGGGGAGACCAAGATGCTTCCAAAGATCAGAACAGTCTAGGATATTTAGGAAAACACTGTAAAACCTTCTTGAAAATATCTTTTTTTACCATCAGAACAATGTTCACAACACTAGCCTCCCTTTCTGAAACAAAAAGAAAAAATCAACAACGAATACGAAAATTAAAAAGCATCCTCCCAAAGAAAGTTTCTACCAGCGTCAAATACTCCAAGTCCACAATGGACTTTGATTTAGGTATGAAAATTATTTGGTAACAGATGCTACACTGATGGACAGGATCCTGAAAAAGAACCCGAGAAAAGGTGCACTGTATCTATTGAGATTTTTAATGAAGAAGTGACTAGCTCAAATCTGGAGATGCTAAGTACAGCTTGGATGTTTGTTCTGCAACAGATAATGACACTTCATTCTCCTAGTATACTTAGATACAGACATACTCTGGTTTGTGAAATATCTAGTGAAACAGGCTATACAGGCATTACAATCGAGACTCTGCAGCCCAGAGCAGCTGGGGAAGGATCTAGTGAGCCAGCACCAAAGCATGGCATTTTGGGTTGGACTGTGGTAGAACTGCAGAGCTTGTGCTGAGATCTAATGGGGCTGGGTGCTGGGAGAAAAAAAAGGAAAGACAGTTATTGCTGAAATTAGACAAAACAGAAATGAAGACAGAAACGCCATCGTACTTTAGTTTAGTAAAAACATACATGGTACTTTTTAGACTGTGTCTTTGGAGTTAAAGAACTCAAGCTATATGAGAAAAATATAGGCAAACAAAACAACAAAATATTTTGGTTTTCTGAATTCATTATTGGTGAGTATTTAGGAAACCAATGAAATAGCTCTAGCCTGCCAAGTGCACTTCTATATTGCTTTTTCAGCATCTCCTAAGGAGCCTTCTCCATATACAGAGATCCTAGCCCTGCTGTTATCGAGTAGATCAGGAGAAATGATTCAGTGTGTTGTTAATCTTCACTTCTAAGAATATATCATTTTAATTATTTGTCTGCTTTAGAGATGCAACAAGTAGATATTTCAGTTATCAGCTTTAACTGATTTGGAATATAGACAATACCCTATAGCCACTTCTCTCTTTCTTCTTACTTGAAGAAAATAAAGGAAAAGGACTGTAGTATGTTAACACCTTGGGGGCAAGAGAAGCTTGAAAAAGATTTCCTTCTTTTCATTCCTTCCTGCCCACCATACAGGTTTTAGCACTGATAACAATTTGGAGTAGTTCTTACTTTCCTTTTTAAATTTAGTTCAGACAAACCAGGTTCAGTGATACTTATTCCAAACTGAAAACACAAGGTCAAGAGGAGGTTAGAACTACCTGTGTTACTGCTATGCCTCTTCTATCTTTCTATGCATGTGAACACTCACTAATCTGCAGCTGTGCTAATTACTGAATTTCTAACTCTGTTATGGATAGATCTGTGTGAGATGGATACAGCATCAGTATATGTTGCCTTTTATTTCCCTGTGTACCACAGGTCTGGTGTGTTATCTGAGCAGTTCTCTGAGCCTCAGTGACCTTACTTGTGAAACAGAGTATTGAATCTCACTTTTATTATGCTAAATAAGAGGCATTATTATTACGTAGCATAATTCAGTATTTACTATAGCTGAATTTCTATTCATATAGCAGTATGGTGTACAACTTTCAAAAGCCTTCAGTTGCCTTGAAACTGCATCCCCTTTAAGAGTAGGAGTTAAGCTCAGAAGTCATTAAAGCACTTCTGAATTTATTATTGGCATTTATCTCTAAGTGATACTTGTTCAATGTAAAATAACCAAAAAAAATGCCAATGGTTATGTTTCATTCTAATAGGAAGAGTAAAGCAGATACTTTTATAAGGCTAGCAGAATTAAGGAATATTACAAGCATGTGGGGAAAGCTAGGAGTCATACAGTTAATGCTGAAAATAAAATAAACACACTTTTCCATTTCAGAGAACAGGAATGTCAGTCTTATCAGAGTAAATCTTGCCATAAAGCATTTTTGTAGGTGTGCTCTACCATATTTATAATGGGCTGCATTCTGAATGTTCTCTAGTCTTCTGATTTTTTGCTGATATTTTTTGGACATATATGTATTGTAAATGCTGAAAAACAATCCTTTTTTTCTTTCCTAATTGAGTTGATTCAATAGAAATTAAAATGTTTTTTCCCTTTTCTTCCTATCTTTGAGTTGGTCAGAAAAAATAACACTGTTCCCTCATGATGTAGGTTTGATGTCTCATTTAGCCTTGTAGGGGAAGGGAGCATTTCAGGCAGATGCAGTTTTAACATACTCTTAACAAAAACAACTACTACACTATTGTGGGGCTAGCAGTGGGGGTAGAACAATTGAAGGGAGTTATACAACTTCACTGTCTTGTCATTACTTTTATGAAGAAATTGTAAGAGGAGCTTTGTAAAAGCTCCATTCAATGCATCTTGAAACAAAATAGTACTGCTCAACTCTGTGGGAAAGGGGGCATGACACCTGCTTTTGCATAAGGACTTGTGGTAACAGCATATAGTAATGTTTTCCTCTGCGAGCATGTAAAGTATTCCCTTCAGCACAATTAAAGTTTATGTAGTCAGGCGAGCACTAAGAGAAGTTTACAGAGGAAAGCATTTCCTAATGTGCTCTGAACTGTGTGGTTCCATTTACATCTTTCCTGTGGTTAAAGAGTTTTTTTTTTTAAATAAGCAAAGATCTTTTTCCATTTCTGCTGCCTCTGGATAATAGACATGCTAGCAGTCATGTAACAATCTGACGAATGTCTAATTTTCACAAGTGTTTCTTTTCTATGTACTTTTACTTCCTAAAAGGAAATTTTCAAATATCATACTTATAAGTTCAAACTCCTGAAGTGCTGGAAGTAGAGAGAGATTCATGTAGCAACCTCCAGCCACTCTCTTGTGAGCATGGCCCTGCAAACGTTGTTCTCAGGTAACTCTGCTGGGCCACATTACAAGGTTTTCCTAGTTCACATGTATTTCTCCCAGCTTGTTTGGTGGATTTTCTTAATAAGACCAGTCGGTTTCCCCAGATACAGCCTAGTATTCTTCAGTGCTGTAAAACTGACCCCTGTAACTCAGCATCCCACCAGCCAGGCCAGGGGCCGCAGCGCCGGACTGCCCCAGTATTTCCCTATTTGCCACAAGCTTTCTCCCCCTCCAGAGCGCTCAGTGTCCGGCCCCTCACCCAAACTGGGTGGCTCAAAGGCTTCGGCGCCGCCGG
>NW_020448975.1:184417-199674 GCF_003343035.1 Apteryx rowi
CGCCGCGCGGCGCCTCCCCCCGCCTCACGGCGGCTGCCCGCCTGCGTTGCAGGGTGAGCGTCCTGGTGGGAGCGCCCAAAGCCAACACCTCGCAGCCGGACATCGTGGAGGGGGGAGCGGTGTACCACTGCGCCTGGCCCGCCGCGCGCTGCACGCGGATCCCCTTCGACAACACCAGTAAGTCGGTCGCTGCCGCGGGCCGCCGGGCCGCGCGGGCCGCGGCTGGCAGGGCGCCGCGCCGGGAGCGGGCAGATGTGTGCTGCGGGGGGCGTCGGGTGGTCCCGGGGGCGTAACGGGAGCGTGACCCGCGGGATCAGCGCGCGGTTCGTCTCAGTAGCCGCTCTTTCTCTAGTGCTCGAATGAAAGTTGTTTCCAGCGGATTCCTCATTCCGAAAATATTTTTTTTTTCCTTTTAATGTCCCGAAGGCAAAAAGCCAAAGCCCATGTCTCGCCTCTCCGGATCCTGCAGCGCACAGATTGTTAGTCCTCGGTGTTATTTTCAGCAAGGGGTTTTCTGTCTGTTCTGGTTGATGAAGTACCTCATGTGGCATGCTTCTTTAATTCTTTACAGAAAACAAGAATTTTCTTTGAGAATGTTGGAAGCTAGATGTGAACTGATTTAGGCACAATGCAGATAGATTATATCCACTTCCAAAATCCCAAGACAGATGTTTCTCATTTAATTAGAAAGAACACACATTTTAAACAATTCAGGCTGTTTATGTTTTCTGTTGTTTTCTCTTTATAGGTCTTAAAAATAATTTAAACCTAGTGTTTCCAGGGACATTAACACTGATTGGTTTAATTTAGGCAGATTTTGACACTTTAATCATTAAACAAAATTATGATTCTTTAGGTTATATTTAATCTTAGCATTTATGGTTTGTTTAAATGTGAACATAATACAATTCAGTCTTTTTCTAAGCGCACAGATTGAATTAGAAGAGCTTACTTAAATGTAGCACGTAAGCGGTGCAAATCTTCACCCCCTCTAGCTCGAGGCACACACACATCCTATTACTATGTTGGCATCCAGCAACTCTACTCAGGATGACAGCTCCTATTCTGAGAGCTTACAATGCAGTATTGCCTGTGTATCTGGCTACTTGGGCATGTAATACAGGGTATGGTTATATGTAAATGTAGATGTACAGACATACACAGTGGTCATACAGTATTTTTATTGTTATGTGTATGATATGTATATCTTTAAAACAGAGCTAACATTTCTGTATTTCCATCTTATAACTAAATAATTCATGTCGTAGAGGTGGAATATATTAATTGTACAAATTAATTTCAAGTTGGAATAGAAAACTTTCAGACCGAATGAAAATTCCATTGCATTTTAAAGGGGAATTTTGCAAAATGAATTAAAACCTAGTGATGAAACTTAGGCCAACATCTATCTTCCTGTGGCAAATTCCAGAAAAGGCCACTGATGAGGCTCGGGACAGCTCTCTTTTGGTAGAGATTACCATTTAGAGATACTATGCTCAGTATAGAGGCACACCAGCAGGCTGATGACTACATCAGCAAGGCTTTAGACTGTATCACACCACTTTCCAGGCAGGATGGAGAGCTTGGCACCTCCAAAGTGTGGTTCGTTCTATCTACCTGAAGCAGTTGTTTAAATCTTTTGGGAGTATTTCTCTTTCCAGTGGCTTTTGAGGGAGCCTAAGGACAGTTTCAGGACTGAGGATTAGATGCCTGACTTTTAGGTGAGGTGCAGCATTTAGAGCTGCTGACTCTCCTGCAGCTAAATTAAGCAGGATAGAGCCCATTGTATAGGAATAGATATAAATACACTGTACTTGGAGGTGTGATTGCAGCACAGGCAAGCTTAGCAGTGTTATCGTTAGCTGTCTAATTCAGGTACCAACAGCTGTAAAGGTGTCGTTTCACACAGTTCAGCATGGGCCAGCTGCCCTTGTATGCAAGAACCCCAGGAAGGTTTGCATGGCTTGTACCAAAGCCCATACAGATGTGTCCTTATGGCCAGCACCAAAAGGTCATCTCCCATAGACCTGCTATGACTCTTTGATTAAAGTGTGGATATACGTTTCACGTCAGCTCCTTTAGCTCCAGAATACTTTACTTGCAGGAGCAAGTTTTCTGTTCCTTTCCACTATTCCCCCAAAGAGAGCAGTACACATGATAATTAAACTAGACGATAATATTTTAAATAGTTTGTTACACACAGTTCCTTTTGGAGCCTTTGACTACTATAGTGGGACATAGCTAATCCTTAATCAATATTAGGGGTAATTTCAGATTGTGGTTCTTTCCTGTACTCACTATGCCTTCTCCCTACAATATCCATGAGAAAAGCTGTTATTCCTGTTTTATATTTATATTCACATTTTTGTATTTATTCTGAGAAACAGAAAAAATCACTCTGGCTTGTCCAGGATCATACAGGAAGTTGGTGATGACACTGGGAACTGACTCTGGATCTTTTCATCCTACTCCAGTGCCTTAATCACAAGATTATCTTTTTTCCCAAAACAAAAATACCCAGTAATTATTACAAGACTGGGTATTCAACTCTTACAGCTTTAATTGTAAAGGGTAATGCTTCATGCCTCATAGGAGGTTTGTAAAAGTCTTGGAAAGGTTTTCTAAAACAGAAAGAATAGATAAACTGCTTCAGGGCTGGAAGATTTCATTTTGATGCATTTTTGTACAAAGCTTGCTTTTTAAGTACTTTTGTCTAGAATATAACCAAATATTATCAGCTCTTTCAGTTAGACTTAGAAAGCACAACAAAAGAAACAAAACTGATGAATAATTAACAGCGTTCTTAATTAAGACCATAAGTTAAAATTGGGTGGAATTAGAAAGCAAGGGAGAATATTATGTAATGCTTAAATGGCAGTGTGATCCAACAAATACACACAGAATTGGATGGCTTCACCAAGGGGAAATCATGCTTAACCAATCTGATAGCCTTCTGTGATGGAAGGACTGGCTGGGTAGATGAGGGGAGAGCAGTGGATGTTGTCTACCTAGACTTCAGCAAGGCTTTCGACCCTGTCTCCCATAACATCCTCATAGGTAAGCTCAGGGTGAGGTGGATTGAGAACTGGCTGAACGGCAGAGCTCAGAGGGTTGTGATCAGCGGCACAGAGTCTAGTTGGAGGCCTGTAGCTAGCGGTGTCCCCCAGGGGTCAGTACTGGGTCCAGTCTTGTTCAACTTCTTCATCAATGACCTGGATGAAGGGACAGAGCGCACCCTCAGCAAGTTTGCTGAHRATACAAAACTGGGAGGAGTGGCYGATACACCRGAGGGCTGTGCTGCCATTCAGAGAGACCTGGACAGGCTGGAGAGGTGGGCRGAGAGGAACCTCMTGAAGTTCAACAAAGGCAAGTGCAGGGTCCTGCACCTRGGGARGAATAACSCCAKKCACCAGTACAGGTTGGGGGTTGACCTGCTGGAAAGCAGCTCTGCCAAGAAGGACCTGGGAGTGCTGGTGGACACCAAGTTAAGCATGAGGCAGCAATGTGCCCTTGTGGCCAAGAAGGCCAATGGTATGCTGGGCTGCATCAGGAAGAGTGTTGCCAGCAGGTCGAGGGAGGTGATCCTCCCCCTCTACTCAGCCCTGGTGAGGCCCCATCTGGAGTACTGTGTCCAGTTCTGGGCTCCCCAGTACAAGAGGGATGTGGCACTACTGGAGCAAGTCCAGCGAAGGGCCACAAAGATGATTAGGGGACTGGAGCATCTCTCTTATGAGGGAAGGCTGAGAGAGCTGGGCCTGTTTAGCTTGGAGAAGAGAAGGCTGAGAGGAGATCTTATTAACGTGTACAAGTATCTGAAGGGAGGGTGTCGAGAGGATGGAGCCAGACTCTTTTCAGTGGTGCCCAGCGACAGGATGCGAGGCAACGGGCACAAACTGAAACACAGGAAGATCTGTCTGAATATGAGGAAAAACTTCTTCACTGTGAGGGTGACAGAGCCCTGGAACAGGTTGCCCAGAGAGGTTGTGGAGTCTCCTTCTCTGGAGATTTTCAAAATCTGCCTGGACGTGATCCTGTGCAACGTGCTCTAGGTGACCCTGCTTGAGCAGGGGGGTTGGACTAGATGATCTCCAGAGGTCCCTTCCAACCTCAACCATTCTGTGATTCTGTGTAATTTTTTAAATCAGTATTTTTCAGCCATGAGGGATCAATGGGGGGGACTCTAAAGGATTTGCAAGATAAAGGCAGATTCACATCTACTATATCCCAAGCTAGATAGGTGAAATTTCTGCAGGTCACAAAAATTGAAATTTCCCCTATAACATTAATATTGGATAGCCCAACAAATCCAAGTGGTTGAAAACCACTGGCTTAAAGTAATGCATGAGTATAAGAGCTTTTGACATGTTTTCAGTTTCTGGGGGCTGGATACACAAATGTAATGCAGGCATTTTTTTTTCAATGCAAGTTATGTTCTCCCATTAAGGAGGCAATATATAGTGCACTTGGATGCTCTTTGCACTTTTACTGCCAACAACAGCCAACAGACTTCAGAAGCAGAAAAAGTTCAGTGAATGAGAGCACTTTTACCAGAAAGCCATAATAGTCCTTTTGATTTCCACACGACTGGAATGACCTCACAAGTAGTGAGTCTGCACAGGTAGTGTAGTGTATGGTTGCAAATGTGCAATTGCAAATCATTGCATAATCTCATAGTGCATGTGTTTTGCTTGTGGAAAGAAGTGTATAAGTGGGCACTTAGTTGGACAAGTGAGGCTTGTATGCAACTGTACAGACTATTTCACTGTTTCCCCAAGGAGAATAGACCTAATCTCAAGAAGGCTGCCTTCATCTGTAAGTGCTTTGATGCTATTTGTGTTAACAGTATTATTGTCTTCAGTTCTACTAAATGAAAAAAAATGAGGGGTCTGACAAGTATGCTGTGATGGCTTCAGTCAAGAACCTGGAAGTTTTTTAATATTGTGGTGTGACAGATGTGGCATTGGTCTGTAGTAGTTTACAGTTACTCCGTGTTTTACAGATATTGGGATGTGTACTGAATGATATGGGTAGATATGCCATATTATGGGGCTACAAAGTTAAATGAAAAAGGAAAAAACCTCTCTCCACAAGCATTTAAGATTTGTTAGGAGGAAAAGATGAGCAAGAACACACCCATGAGTCAGAGAAGAAAAAAAAAAGATAAAAATAAATGTGGTGAGTTCGCAAAGTATATATTGCCTCAGATAGAGGGGGGACTTTTTCAGAAAGTGATCTGAGGGAAACAAGTGAGTGATAGACACATTATGGAAAAACTCAGGCTTACTTAAGTTAAAATTGGGTGGTAAGCAATAGATAGGATAGGCTTGGGTATGGGCTGTTTTGTTGAAGAGTTCCTTTCTCTGTAAATGATATTTCTATTTTAAAAATAACTGAAGTTTTAGTTTTAAGAAAGCCATTCTATATTTCATGTCATAGACTTCTGAAGGGAGAATATGGGTGCTAAGCTTACCTGGACCTGTCATCCTGAACCTGGTGTAAGAAAACTGCGGATCTCTGCCCCAGCAGATCAGAGATCTGACACCTCAGAGTGACTAGCAAAGTGCAGCTTACCTTCCTGCCACCACACTGTGGCACTGAGGGCTAAACTCTGCTCTATGTCTCATGTAAGCCTTAAATGACAAAAGGCAAATCCGTGTGTGTTGTGAAGCTCTCTTGCTCCTTTTCTCTTGGAAACTAAAATCAAATGAGGCAGTAGACATTGTGTTGGTTACTAATGTAAAAACAACAGGAACAACTCAATATTCACCCAATTCTCAGTGAAAGATATGAAGCCACCTTTAAAAATATGTCATTACTTCTGAGTGCCATGTTCTAACTGTCAAACACAGACTGGGTTCCTTACTACTAGTACTGATAGTCAAAAAGGAGACTACACCTGAAATCATGGGGCTTTCTCTGTGGCATAGTACAACACTGTGTTAGGATGCCCAAGCTGGTCTGTGCTATGAGCAACTGCATAACTTGTGTTAATGTGGAATCGTGTGTGGGCTAAACTTCCTTGCTAAGAAGATCTTTTAGTTAGAGTTAGAACAAATGCAAGAATACCTGCAGCACATTCCTAAAATCAGTGCTGCTTAACTGAAATTGTTCTACAGGGGATTCTCCCAAGCTGACAGTAATCTCTCAGCTCACCTGTCTTTGTTCTTCAGAGCAATCAGTCCAGCGATTTCCAAAGCACTGAGGTGACTTAATTGCAAAATAACATCAATAATTAGTCTTCTTGTTGGAAAAGATTGTTTCTGACAAGGGACAGGGGGCAGAGGAGGAAAGGGACAAAGTTTTGACATGCATATGTGAGTTGAGCCCCCCTCCATCCACATGCAAGTCTAGTAACAGGGTATTCCCATATGGGTTGGCCAATGACACGGCCTTCAGCCAGGAAGGGGCTTTAGCGGGAACTCTCCATGTTTCCTGCTCCCTTGATACAGCATGGACTGTCTTTGTAGTCCCAAGTTTGCAGTTCTCTAAAGCTCCCTAAATATGGGAGACGGAGCAAAGACTCTGGGAAGAAACTGAGAGCATTGCCCCTGAAAGCGCAACCGGTGCTTTAACCTGCTTCATTGCAGCAGAGAACTAAGATAAAGGATAATGGAAGGGCTTTTAGTATCCCCTTACCCCAAGAGATACGGACTAAAGGGCAGAGATTCTTCTCACTTGTTTCCCTTCTTTTCCTCTCCCGTAACCCTGTCCTGCTGCATTGCAGTGTAAGGCTGTGATACTCTCTGAAACTTAATAAGAGGACAGGGGAACAAGGACTGGCATTATATCAGAGAGCTTTTATCTGGCTTTCCTCTCTTACCTACACAAAGCCAGCTTCTTCATTTCAGTTTCTCCATTATGAAATGAAGCTTACAATGACTATCTGCTTTAGCAGAGGTAAAATTACGTAGTCCTTGTGTTTAAACTGGGTGCTCTTCCTTTCTGCTGCCAGAAGAGGTAGCAGGAGAGCAACTTTTTCCCCTGCTTGGCTGACTGGGTAAATTCTGCAGCACTCAAAGCATCTTGCAGCCAGAAGCAAACTTAAATGCCCCCTGAAGTAAGCTATTGCATTTGAGATCTGTTAAAAAGCTAATAGTTCATATTTCAGAAGCTCATTTTTCACTGTAAATTGTCGTGCATAACACACTGTAACACATTCTTACCTTTTAAATTAAATTAACTGCCTTAAATGGGCAGAATTCATAGATACTCTTCCCCTAAGTTTCCAGGATTCACTGGGATGTTGTCTTTGCTGTCAGTGAACTTTAGCAGGTTTTGATCAAATAGGTTATATTTTCTAAACTAAATGGAGAAAATTTGAACAACCTCTGAAGAGGAACAGGAGAATGGAATATAGGTCAGCTCTGGCCAAGCGTGCAGTTGATAAAAAACAGGAGCTAGTCTGGCCAGAAGTTGAGCTGATTGTAACAGAACCTAGGTACTGTATAAGGAAAGGATGTATAGTGGGACCCAAGAGATTTAGTTACACAAAAAAATCATTAACTGTAAAGATGATAAGATTCTGGGGGAATTCTGTAATAAAACAGAATTTGCATCTCAAGAGAAAGTGCTGAGGGAGTTCATTGTACTTTTAAACGTTGACACATTTCAGTCAGCTATGCCAGTATGACTTTATCTGGAACCTYATAGTTCATGTGTAGCATTCTGATTTATAACAGACCTTTGTGGGTTTCTTTTATAAGTCTCAATCTTATCTAAAGAAGGGAAAAAATACCCTTAGCTATGTTAGTTCAAGCTCTGAGATCTTAATTAATTTTTGTTCAGATTGTACTTAGGCACAAAATCTTGTTGGGTTTGATAATTCCTTTTTCTTGACTCACGGAATGAAAGCCCAAATAAGGATCCCTGGGTTATGATCTATTAAATTAAAATAACTCCTATGAATAGAATCTAGGCACAATTAAGAAACATAAATCAATGTTTGCAGAATCAGATCAGTTTAAAAATAGAAGCAACTCTTCTCATCATCCAAATGATTTGGATGTCCTTACTGTCTCAAAACACTAGAAGCCACTTTTTTTCCCCAGTGTTAATACTGAAGGCAATTGCTTGGCTTGGTTCCCTAGATGGTATTTTATGGCTCTGTGATAGGCCTAATAACAGTGATCCTGCAACTGTTACTGACTTATCTTTGGTTAGCAATGTGTGGTACCATTTGAAACTTTTATGATACTGATACCAAAAAATGGCACCCTGCCATGGTGATAGGGGTGCCAAGACCATCTCTTTCTTCAGTTCTAGAATATGGGACCGTGTATCCCAGTACAAACCCCTCCTACTCTAACTTCCCTCCTGTGAGCCATGACCCTAAATGTTCAGCAGGACTGCTTTCAAGGTTAAATTAGGTTGCTCAGAGCCTTGTGTAGTCAACTATCCAGGGATAGAGATGCCACAACCTCTGTGGCAGTCTGTCCCAGTGTTTAATCACCTTCACTGTGAAGAGTTTTTTTCGTGTATCTAATCAGAATTTCCCTTGCTGCAACTTGTGTCTGTTGCCTTTTGTCCTTTTGCTGCATATCTCGAAGAAGAGTCTGTCCCCGTTTTCTCTCTACCTGTTAGGTATGGATGTAGTGCAATTACATACTCCTTTACTTTCTTCTCTTTCTCTAGGCTAAACAACTCCAACTCTTATCTGGTGTCTCAAAACTGTATATGGTGTTCCACATGTCACCTTTCATGTACCAAGTAGAGGGAGATAATCACTTTCCTTGACCTGTATGTATATATTTATATAAATTTAAATGTTTGTTATGTTTATATATTTTTATTTGCATATTATATAAATATATATAAATTAAAGTGATTATTCCCCTCCACTCTGCCTATATCTAATTATATATAAATATATATAATACATATTACATCTTATATACTTTTTTTATATATATATGCCCAGATACATATATACACACGTACATATGCATATGTCAGAATGGGTATTTGAAGGCATTTGCCATCTTGGATGTAGTCTGGGTAGGTACAGATTACTGGGCCGGTTATAAGTGAGCCTGCTGCAGACGCCCAATTCATGGTCATCTATGTTTATCCATTACAGCACATACACACAAATACACACACACACACACACGCAGCATATAAAGATAATACTTTTTAAAGTTTCTGAAGAGTGAGAACTGACTTGAAAGAGTTGCAGATTATTATATTGCTGGGTTTGTTGCTTTGATTAAGAACATTGTTTTCCTGTGTTAATTTTGAGAAAAAATCCTGATTTGCTTTTGTTTATTTGAGTGTTTTCAAATTATAATAATGTTGCATTTTTAATTTTAGTTTTCAAGAACTGAATGAACCACAATGAATCGCTATTAGTGTTTGTATGTACATCTATTTAGTATGCAGATCCTGATTAATAGACACAAAGAAATGCTTGTAAGGGCAATGTTTGTTTGGTGCCTGTTTAACAGTTCATAATGTGCTCACTCAGTGAGTGAGATGAGACCAATCCCCTTAGAAAGGGCCAAATTTGGTCTAATGTGTCTAAATGATGGATTTTCAGTTGCACTCACTCCAGGCTCAGACTTTAATTCCTAAAAATGAGTCCTTGCATTGTTGTTCTTATATAGGTTTGCATTTTACTATCTGGATTCAGATTTTTCTATTTGTCAAGCTGCTGCTTTGGCAGCTTAAGGGACCACTTTCCTCACTCAAACAAATCTTCCAGTGACGGAAATGGACGGTCGTCATGACATGCAAGTGCTATAGGAACAGACATCAGGTGGAGTGTGGTCCACTGCAGCTTGGACTGCATTTGTGAGTGATAATAAAACAGCAGAGACTTGACTGATCGTAGCATACACCTCTTTCTGAAACTGTCTTCCATGACCCAGCTAACCACAGTACTACTGTGAGCTAGTATGCACCTACGCCTACCTATGCAAAATAATATGTGCCCTTAGGTAGCTCAGGGCTAGATGATTGGGCCCCACTGGCAAAATGGGTGAAGGAACACTGGTTTTGAGAATCACGTTTCACTATCTCCAGAGCTTCTTGAAAGCTGGATTGTGGAACAGTACCACTGTGTAGGAGACTTTAGGTTCCTGCAGCAGAAAATGAGATGCTTTTGGGCCACCAAAATGTGGTTTAAGAATGTCTTTGCACCCAAATGGTAGACTTAGTATCTCTGTGCTCCTTAAATACTCTTTGTTAGCTTGGCCTTAGCCTGCTATACGATCTTAGACAGTATAATCAAGAGGGACTCCAGGGCTGGGTTTCAGGCCCAATTTGCAAGTCGTTCGGACTGTTGACCATCTGGAACAGCTCCTGGGTTGGCTCTGAAGCAATCCAGCTGGTGCTCAGGCACTCCCTGCACTGCACTGCGGACAGGCTCAGGCGCTGTGTGCCCAGCCCAGCTGCTGCCTTGAAACCTAGCTATCCTTGCACTAGTGTCATGTATCATGATACAAGATAGTCTGGATTCCTTCTTGAAAGGGGCCACGCTTTCTCCTCCGGAAGAGAAGATGGTATTTTTATACAGCCTGAATTCAAGTCAAGTTTGAGCTGCTCACAGAGGTATAACTTCGCCTATGGGTAAGGCAGAGTGTACACATAGCCTATGGCCCTCAGATCCCCATAAATATCATAGGGAGGATATTTCCCTGTCTTAAGGATATTGTCAGGATACATGCATGGAATTTTTTGAAACACTCGGATAACTGTTTTGAGGGGTGTAACAAAGACAGAAATAACAACTTTGTTGTTTCTAGAAACCTGGAGTGGGATTTATCTGAGTAAACAAAACATTTTTATCTGAGCCTAGTTTAAGTTGGTCATCTTTGGCTCTCTACAGTTAGTAAAAAAATTAGGTACTTCTATGCCATGATACTTCTGACCTTCTCAGATGTTTGCTTTAGGATGAGAACTGTGCCCTATGTTATACCCTCAGTTGTAAATGGAGTCTGGATGGCTAGTTCAGAAGTGGACATTTAGAGTGTCTTTAGTCAGAGGCTTGTCTAATTGAGTGAGATCGGTGCACAATAATGACAGTCCTTGTGTATCCGTACAAGTTCATTTTATATATACCTTCATTTTGGTAAAGTTATAGGGGAAGCAGTTGCTGGTTTAGAGTGATCTGAAATAGTGATTGGGTGTTATATACAAAAGACTGAGCTGTGTTTTAAGACACAACCTCAGAAATTTGGCAGATGACTCCACAGCTCCAGCCAGGATCTGGAGAAAAGGTGATTAGAGAGTTTTTGTCGAAAGATTTTTCTAGGGAAAAAAATTGATTATTTGAGTGTCTGTGGTGTTTTACTGATTATTTTATAGTGAAAATTGCATGCCACATGATGAAGGGTTCATATTACACCATATACCACTAATGGGGGGGGGGGGTTCTTGCAGCTCTACTGGTAAATGCAGCTATGTTTTTTGTAAATACTGCAGAAACTTTTATCCTAGCCATTATCATGTGTTTGATTCCAGGGGACCGCTACATGCAAACAGTTGTCCTAGTTTTAAAACCTAACTTCTCACATTTGAGTATACTTTGCCAGTAGACAAGTATGCTGTTTTGATTGAAAATGTAAGCTCTTTTCAAGTTAGAAAACTGGTCATGAGGATCCTTGGAGCCAGGCTAGCATTGGCTGCTGTAAGCCAACCATGGCTGATTTTCAAGCTTCAAAAGCTTTGTTTCTATCAAGACCTCATCTGTGGATTGATCATGTTAAGATCTGCTGAAGCATTAAAAGAAGAAAAAAGAAGCTTTTAAATTTTGAAAGGGTCTGGCTTCACTGGGAAAATTAATCAAAAGTAGTGTTGCCAGCAGCAACGTAAAAGTTGGCAGCTCCTACAATGCAGTGTGTGTCAAAGTTATTGTCTTCCACACTCTTAAAATTTAGGCCTAACTTAAGTAAAATGCATTTTAGAAATGAATATTTGTAGAGTGGTTTTATATTATTCATCCTGGGTTTTGAAGATCTAAATATTCCTGAAATTTACCTCTCTTTTGTGAGTGCTCTAAGCATGGGTTTCCATACGAGCTTCTGTAACTGGTGCAGCACAGAAATGCATAATTGTGTGAAGGAAGACGTTTTCCCAGAGACTTTTCAAACATTCACAGATTCATTCTCATTCAATTTTCTTCCATGCTTACTGGAAAAATACAGAGATAGAATCCCCTTGTTTTCCGGATATGAAGGATTTTTCTTTCTAATTCAGTTTATATTTGTAACATTTATGAGGTTTCCATGTGCTGAGGTAACTAGTGATACAACATCCTGGAAAAGAATGCAGATATCTCCTCTGTCCCCATCTGGCAAATTCCAGGAAGTGTTGGCTTTTTAAAGGTGACCATTATAGCAGCTGCATTTTCCCCTAGTTTTTAAAAATGTATCTAAATCCATACAATATAATATGACATTACTTTTTTTCTTACATTCTAGGGTAGACAGTGTATGTTTTTATTTTCGCCTAGGGTGAATAAAAAGAATTGATTCTTGTGAAATACACCTTGACAGTAACCAGAAACAAACATAGGGAATGCAGATACAAGGGGAAAGGAGTAATACCCTGCTTATATATAAATTGAGAAGTTCATTAGGAATGACTGGTAAGGAAAGAGCATAGCTCATGAACATATGGGAAATCAGTTTACTTCAGAGAACTGAGGGCGAAAGGAAGGGATGTCTGCTTTTTATTAAAACCTGAAATGCATTATAATTGGCTTGAGTCTTTACCCAGATGACTTCTCTTAATGCTGACATCTGCAAAAGTGTATATAAAGTAACGTTAAGAAGCTGTCTCTTGTGGCAGTGTGTACACTTGCAATTCAGTTAAAAACTAAGTCCTTTGCTATCTGTAATGCTGATCCTTGAATGGGCATGCTGAGAAATTTCATTTGTTTGATAAAAGCTAATTATGGTACATGCTTTTTTCACATGAAAAATTTCTATCACTCATGAAAAAAGTTTATAGATATTTTCACTCATTTTTGTAGAGATTCTTGTTCATTCTTCATCATGAATTCCAGGTAAACAAACTTTTTTGTGTGGGAAAGATAGGGTTTCTTTTTAGATTACTTTGTTCTGAAGTTTAAATGTAATTATTTTGAATATTCACATGTGGATTTCAGTGAGGCATTTTTCACTGACTAGTGAAAAGCTTAAATGATATTAAAATGGCCATTCCTTATTAAAGTAATAGGAAGATGATAGTGGATGTAGTATAATTAATATATCCATTAGTCTGTTTGTTTGTATCTGTAATTCACAGGGTAATACTTTTTTAAATAAGCTGTCAACATACCGCTTCTTTCTTTGTCAGACAACAGGAAAATCAAAGTCAATGGCACCAGGGAACCTATTGAGTTTAAGACAAATCAGTGGTTTGGAGCAACAGTTAAAGCCCATAAAGAAAAGGTTGTGGTAAGTCTTATGCATTTGGTATTCATCTGGAGATAATGCTTATCTTTTTTCCAATGTATATTTTTAATAGCTCTCTGTGTTTAGATTGTAGAAAGAACTCTATGCTTTAGATTATGCATGTTATAAAACAGATGATGTATGTAACTCAGAAAATAAAAACAGTCTATAAAATCAGGTTGAGCTGAATGCTTGAAGATGATCCTTCTGGCATGTCAAACTAGCAGAATGCCATTTTATTGGTTATGGAAGCAGATGATGATTTTTTAACAAATAATGGAAATATTTTTTGAAATACAGAGTAACTGTGGTTGCTATATGCTTAAAATGTTTTTTTTTATTATGAAATTTTATGAGTAATGTTAAATGCAGAATTACCTAACAGAAGGCAAGAATCCATGCTGAAGATCAATTAATAAGAGGTCTTTCGTCACATTCACGTTCTTTTGAACAGCTGTGTCATAGTCTTGGTAAAAAAAGCTCTGAATCAGAGGATTGCTGTCAAAGCACAATGTCTATATTCCAGTTTCATAGAATATTTTCCCTGTACTGATAGAGGACCCCAGCATGGGCATTCATGCTGTTGTTTTGGGTTCTTTCTTAGGCCAAGTAGTTTTATTACTCTGTAAGGTAGTGGTGATGTTGCTTATACACAGACATTTTGTATTTACAATTTATGCACTAAAATTTACATTGGAAAGATTGCTAAAAAAGTGTTGTGATATGAATCATTAGTTTGGTGATATTTTATTACTTTTACAATTCCAAAGCAATAACTTTTGTCTTGGAATTTGTTTAACTGTTTCAATTATTACTTGATGGGAACAAGTATCTAAAGAAAATGCTTTCTCTTAAGTAGTATGTCTTGTTAACCCTAGAGAAGGATTTTGACATGAAACAGGTAATGAATAGAACATCACCCTCTTCTGTTACAGGACTAGCGTATACTGGTAATTCCCTGTCGCTTGTATTGATGTTATCACAGCCCTCAAATTTCATATTCAGTGTTTTCATATACCTCTCTTTGGTACATGCACTTTTTTATTTAAAAGTTAATTTAACAAATAAGATACCTGTAAGAGTAAACATTCTGTCATTTCTTAATTATCAATGTAAAAATTCTAAAAATAGCTGAGCACTCAGCTATTTTGTGCACTCTACTAAACAACAGTTCATAAACCAAAATAGCATAGTTCTTTGCCACCATTCACCAAATCTTATTCAAGTGAGGAGTGAGAAAAACTCATCACTGATAGATGTGCTGTGTCCATACTAAGCAAACTTTGTTTTGCTTCTGATAACTCTTCTCAGGCCTTTCTGGAACATGCATAGAGTCAACACTTTCCAGGCAAAAATTTGAACAGTGAAGCTAGAAAACTTTATGTTTAGGCTTTGTAGACTGAAAGAAGAATAAGAAAACATTTCATGAAGCTGTTAGAGACTTTTTTTACTACAAACGCAATAGTAAACTGCATTAGTTCAATGTTTATGATTACATATAATTCCTATTTCAATCCATTTTGCTCAATGCACCTAAAATCACCCTCACAGGACATGTATTCCTCTTTGCTGCGCTCTGGTTTTGCTCTTTGGTATGTTTTAGTCTGTAAGCTGATCAAGGCAGGGGCATGTCTCAGAGTCTTACAAGTCCTTAAAGCAAAGTTCCAGAAGCTCTGAGTAGCACAGTGATTCATCCAGCTGGAACTGACTGCAGAATGAAGACTCGCATAGCTCTGTGAATAACAACAGTGCCTTGCCACAGGTAGACAGGTTTCTGATTGGAAAAGTAAGACAAGGACATAAATAGAGAATTTGTCTGTATCTTACAGACGCCAGGTTGTAGGGAGAAGTAATATCTCC